>NC_058101.1:130124242-130427272 GCF_020171115.1 Neogale vison
TATCTTCCTTTCGTTTTGGATTCCTTCTCTGCTGGTCCTACCTTTCAGAAAGTGGTCGATTTTCTGTTTCTAGAATTGCTTTTCTTCTTCTCTTCAATCTCCCGTTGGATTTGTAGGTGTTTGCAATGATTTGATAAGCTATCTAGCTGATTTCCTGCTATCTGATGTAGTCTCAGCCTGCTACTTCTCTGCCATCTTAACTCCTCCTGCTGAGACCTTTCCTGTTTCTTAAAGGCTTGTGCTGTGCTCGCTTCGGCAGCACATATACTTAAAGGCTTGTGCTATATACTTCCCTCTTAGGGCCACCTTTGCTGCATCCAAAAGATTTTGAACAGTTGTGTTTTCATTTTCATTTGTTTCTATGCATTTTTTAAATTCTTCTTTAATTTCCTGGTTGACCCATTCATTCTTTAGTAGGATGCTCTTTAGCTTCCATGTATTTGAGTACTTTTCAACTTTCCTCTTGTGATTGAGTTTCAGTTTCAAAGCACTGTGGTCTAAAAATATGCAGGGAATGATCCCATTCTTTTGGTACCAGTGGAGACTAATTGGTGATACATTCCAGAGAATGTTCCATGTGCACTAGAGAAGACTATGTATTTTGTCATTTTATTGAATTATGGAATGCTCTGAATATATCTCTGAAGTCCTTCTGGTCCAGTGTTTCATTCAAAGCTGTATTTCCTTGTTGATCTTCTGATTAGATGATCTGTCCATTGCAATGAAGGGGATGTTAAAGTCCTCCATTATTATTGCATTATTATTGTTGTGTTTATTTGGTTTTGTTTTCCATTGGCTTATATAAGGGTCATGAATATTTATAATTTTTAGATATTCATTTTGAATAGACATTTTACTTATGATATCATGTCTTTCCTCTTCTCTTACTACAGTCTTTGGTTTAAAATCTATCTGATATAAGGATTACCACCCAGTTTTTTAATTTAATTTTATTTTTTTATTTCTGTTAGCATGATAACTGGTTTTCTACCCCCTCACTTTAAATCTGGGGGTGTCTTTGAGTCTAAAACGAGTATTTTATGTTTCTACCCTTGTAGGTTACTGACTTCTTGTCCAGAGCTTCTTTAAGGATTTTTCTCTTTTTCTCTGAGATTTGTAAGTTCCATTATTATATGTTGGGGTATTGACTCATTTTTATTGATTTTGAGGGGTTCTTTGTTTCTCCTGGATTTTGATGCCAGTTTCCTTCCTCAAATTAGGGAAGTTCTCCACTAAAATCTTCCCCAATATACCTCTGCCTCCTCTTCTTCTTCTGGGATCCCAATTATTTTAATATTGTTTTGCTTTATCAATATCACTTATCTCTCAAATTCTTACCTCATGATCCAGTAGTTTATCTCTCTTTGTCTCAGCTTCTTTATTCTCCAACATTTGGTCTTCTATACTACTAATTCTCTCTCCTGTCTCATTTATCCTTGCAGTTATCCTTGCAATTTTTTATTGTACCTCATTAATATCCTTTTTTATTCAAGTTGGTTAGATTTTAGTACTTTTATTTCTCCACAAAGGGATTAGCTAGTGTCTTTTGTGCTTTTATTCAAGCCCAGCTAGTTCATTATTTTGAACTCCACTTCTGATATCTTTCTTATGTCCATACTGATTAAGTCCCTAGTAGTCAGTACTGCCTCTTGTTCTCTTTTCTAAGGTGACTTTTTCCATCTTGTCATTCTGTCCAGAGAAGAACAGATAAACAAGAGAACAGACTAGGCTTAACTGAAACCAGAGATGACTACATGGACAACAGATATACTGATAGTCCTACCTTGGTCATTGAAGAAATAAGCAACAACAACACATAATAATGGAAAACAAAAAAACTTGGGGCTTTGGGGTAGGTATCCTCCATAGAAAGAAAGACAACACAAGATATTCTGGATCAGAAAGAGTACATAGATAGGTATTTCTGGACTACAGAGTTCCCTCCTATCTTGAGCAAAGCAAAATGACCAATTCTGTAACTATCAAACTGGCTGTGAGGGCTAGAGCTGTACAATCAAATGAGATATATTGAGATTAAGATAAACATCACTGGAAAACTGTTAAGACTACTGAATTAGCAATTGTGTCTGAGACATCCAACTTCCACCATCCCCAGGGAGCCTGTGTCCCCAGCCAAGACTAACAGCAGGACCAAGATAGCAGGTAACCCAGGCCGGCCTCACTCTAGAGTCTGTTGGTGGGTATGGGTCTCTTATAATTGGTCAGAAAATGTTTTTCCATTCCTTTCTAAGAGGAAACTCTCTCACTCAAAATGACCAGTCTAGTTAGAGGTACTAACACATCCTCTGAACTATATTGTCTTTCTATCCCATTAGCAAAAATATTTACTCCTTTCAAATATTTTGGTGTCTACCAATAGGAGTGCCATATCTTTTGTCATTACTGTGTATGGGGTATAAATGTATAGTATCCCAGGAATAGATAGGAAGGAAGGGGTAGGCTTCAGGTCCTACTGAGTACCAGTTTTGGCTTCTAACAAGTGACCAGGATCATGGAAGAAAGTTAATACCATAATTTTAACTTCCTTCTGATTTTAAAATATTGTCATTACCAAGGGAAAAAAAAAATAAAGAAAGGAAAGGGAAGGCAAGGGCAGGGGAGGTGAGAGGAGGGAAGACCAGACAAGAGAGGTATAAAAACTGTTGAGGACTTACTATAGAAGAAAAAAACAATAAAGATCACATTCCAATAGCTGAATCATGAATAACCAACTCCCAAACCCACATTTGAACTAGACACCACTTTCTTGAGGCTCTGCAGGGTAGTATAGAATATTCTGCTGATAGAAGTGTTCCCAGAACTCACCCTTAAGGATGAAAAAATTGTGTGCAAAAATGTTATCAGGCATGGAAAAACCATCTTTGGCAAAGGTAATTGTAATACCTTCCTTCCAACCATGCTTGATGACAATGCACAAGACCTTATCTCCAGTGTATAATCTGCTAATCGTTTTGACAGGTCGTTTGTGATCTTCATGTAGATGCCTCTATATTCCTTACTCTGAACTCAGGGTCTGTTTTTTTGTCTATTCTGAAACTTGGGGAAGGAGCTGACATTCATGCAATACCAGGGGGCATGGCAATACTTTCATTTGAGAGAGAGTATAATTAGACTCTAACTGGATAAGGTATTTCTGTTCTACTTATTTACTCTGTGCCACATAATCTACATTTGTAGAAGGATAATTAATTGAGTTCTTAATTATATTATCCTACATTTGCTAGAGTCTACTCTTAGAAAAATGAAAGAATAATTCTGCCTTCCTCTCCCCTCTAGAAAGTTCTGGAACTCTCATCTGAGGGATTATCAATAGCTTTTGTATTTCCTGTCTAAATTTACCTTGCTAGGTACCAGTTACACAACCTTGTCAGCATCATGGACAAAACCTGGCAGAATGGGACTCTACCAGTGATGGCTGTCCTCACCTAACTACAAGTTAAACAATGGTAGAAAAGGAGCTGAGGGATAAAAGACAGAGTTGTAGAAGGAGGACATAAGTTAAAAGAAAGGACTTGCCCAAGTGTGGTAATATTGTCGGGGACTTGAAAAATAGGATGTTGTAATGGGTTTCATAAGTGACACTCCACTGTGTAGAGGCAGTGAGATCTTTGATTTGACAAACATGTATGCTGAAAAGAACTAAATCAAATATCAAGGTCTTGATGTCTTCAGAAAAAATTTCATTGCATATATATGGCTTAGAGGCTGTGGAGTCATTTGATTTGGAATGGACCATCTCGGCTTGGACAATGAGCATCCTAAAGGCAGCCATAAGGGACTGAACATTAAAACCTCTTTCCTAAGTATTTATTAACAGTATACATCCTGCTAAATAGGGAAGTTAGCTCCCATGATATCTAAATTCTTCTCACCATGTGAAATGGTGGCAGGGGCCGGATTTACTTTAAGTGGAAAATGTAATATACTTTTTCTGCTCCTCAGTGATATGGAGCAAATTTATGATTTTATTTTTACTATCCCATTTAATCCTTAACAATCTTCAAAAAAGACACTGTTCCTACATACTGAGGTACAGCAAAGTTAATATATGCTTGGTAGATTGACACAATGAAGCTAATGATAGGGAGCATTCTGGTATGTGAATAATCATAAATGAAAGTATTGACTTATATAAGTGAGAAGCCTGGGAGCAGAATTAGCTTCAGGCAGCAATGTTGATGCAAAAGCTCAATGGATATGATTAGGAATCAGTTTTGTTTGCATAGTTGGGCTCTCTCTCTTCTGTACTGGATCCATTCTCAGGCTTCAGGTGATGGCTGGATAGCTGCTAACAAATTGAAAGCTACATCCTGACATATTCAAGTGTAGTGTTTTCTTACAATTGGATCATTGGTCTGTCCCTAAAATAGTCATTGTGGTCAACTCGTAAAATTTCAATTTTGGTCAACTCTGAATAGAGATGTGGGAGAAGACAGTTTATAGAAAATGAATGAGTGAAAGGTGACAAAATAAAACAAACAAACAAACAAACAAAAAAAACCCAGGTGTCCTCTATAGCCCTCTAACATAACTCCTGACTGGGGACCCTGTGAGGGACCTGAGTAGAGACCATGAGAGGTGGCATGAGTAATGGGAAAGAGACAAGGGCAAGGTTGTTAGAGGGGGGAAATACCTGGAAGATTTCTGAATTCCTATTGATGAACTATCCAATAAGTTGACTTTTCAATTCCTAGGTCTTTTCATTTTGGATTCCTTTACCTCCATTCCAGAATGGCTATGACCAAAACCTAGACCTTACCACAAGGCACAACTATGCCTTCTGAATAATACAGTGCCATATCCTACCCCTGACCTCTATCTCCAGCCCTTCTGGCTTATGTCTTCATATGCCAATTCTTCAAACTTGCCAGGGCCTTCAGTGCTCTGATTCATCATCAGCAAATTTTTGCTGTCATTTCCACCTCCACATTAGACTTCATGATCCATCACTTAAGTAACATCCTAAATACTCACATTCCTTTTTCTTTCATCATGCCTGTCTAGCAAAATCTCAACTCCCTGTCTTTTCCAGATCTGCCCTCTGCTTAAATGACTCAGCCCTAGTGGATAAAATCAGACAAATGACTCTACAACTAATAAACAACTACAATAGTTTGAAATGTATTCACTGGTTCATTAATTCTAGGTATACTTATTTATTTTTATGTATACTTTTGAGTACCTACTAAGCACTTGTCACTGTGAAGCTTACATCCTTTCCTTAGTCAACACTAACATTTACATCCCCTTCAAAACTATTTCAGATCTTTTCTACTTTCCTTAAACTTCTGTCCTCACACCTATTTAGCAGATGTACTAGATGCCCTAAAAGTAAGCATAAAGAAATGAACACCAAAGACGCTTTTCCTAAATGTTTTGTCACACTGTATATACCACCAAACAAAGAATTGAGTTCCCACAATATCTAAAGACTCAGATGGGAAACAATCTCTCCCCTCTTTCCCCTCCCACCTTCTCCCTTCTCCTCTCGCTCATCTTTGATCCTCCAAAACTGGGAAATGTTCCTTTAATCTTCTGATTAGTTTTCATACTGTGTAGTAAATCTTGCCATAATTATTCATCTTCCTCTAGAACATAGGTCATGCCCATCTTTCTACTGCTCTATTTCCAGTGTCTTTGGCTTAGCGCCAAGTGGGCTTCCATACCCTTGGGGAACTGAAGAAACCAAGGGTGGAAGACCAGGGCTGGAGGACCCCATTCACGGCTCCGTGCGGGCAGGACCATGTCAGGGGCAAGGCTGAGCAGTGCCCTCCTCCAGCTCCCTGAAGGAAGTTGTACAACCTCACCTTAGGGTGGTGAATGTAATCTCATTGCTTCTATGACACAAAAGCTCTTGATTCATCCTCAGAAGTTTTGGTGGCACTTTTTGGGTGCCTTCAGGAAATTTTGGACAATCGTCATGCCAAAGGCTCCACCTTTTCTGTCAGTTGTACAGGGCTTTTGCCTACAGGGTCTCTGAGGGTGGATCTTCAGCCAGAGGCCACACATCCCCAGGTCCTTTTGATTGGCCGTTGATGTACAGGGTTTTCAGAAAGCATCCTCATAGCTGAGCCTTCTGGGGAAGGGAGCTGCCTTCTCTGTGTTTGGGGGTGGTCAGTGGCACTCATCAGCATCACCACCCTCATAACTCCTGTTTACTGCGGCTATACTGGACACTGACTTCCGGGCCTTGGGTAAATCACTGAGCTATCCAAGGTCTCAGCTCTAATGGGACATATGAATACTGACCTGATAGCGTCATTGTGAGGAGTGGATTGAATAAGAAAATGGTTTTTACACCAGTGGAGTTAAAGGGCAGTCTTGGGGCCTTGCTACAATTGCCACATAGACTTGTTGTGTGTCCTTGTCCTGTGAGTACCTTTGAGAAGCCAAGTTCCCCAGGAACTGGGCTGCAGGCTTTGCTAGTAAGGTAGAGAATCTGAGACACCTGTCCTCACAAACTCAGGTATTGATGCATTCATAATTTATTGAAAACCTACTATATCAGGTTCTGGGCTGGGTAGGAGCCCTCCAACCCCCACCCACCCTGGTTGAGCAGGATTCCCCTCTTTAGTCAGCACTCTTCTCCTGCAGTCTTCTTAAGTGACTTAAGTGAGTTATACACTCAGATTAGCTATTTCGATGTTTACTTTTTATTTTTTTTATTTTTTTTTATTTTTAAATATTTTTTTTTAAGATTTTTTATTTATTTATTTGACAGAGAGAGATCACAAGTAGGCAGAGAGGCAGGCAGAGAGAGAGGAAGGGAAGCAGGCTCCCTGCTGAGCAGAGAGCCCGATGCAGGGCTCGATCCCAGGACCCTGAGATCATGACCTGAGCCGAAGGCAGCGGCTTAACCCACTGAGCCACCCAGGCGCCCCTCGATGTTTACTTTTTGATTAGCTTCATACTCCCCAATCCAAATGCTTTAGAACATTCTCCACCTCGTTTACCATGTGATTCCATACTTAACAGCTTCAAAATACACCCCTCTGGGGACGCCTGGGTGGCTCAGTTGGTTGGACGACTGCCTTCGGCTCAGGTCATGATCTTGGAGTCCCGGGATCGAGTCCCGCATCGGGCTCCGAGCTCCACGGGGAGTCTGCTTCTCTCTCTGCCCTTCTCCTCACTCATGCTCTCTCTCCCTGTCTCTCTCTCAAATAAATAAATAAAATATTAAAAAAAAAAATACACCCCTCTGCTGCCAACTTGCTTTTTGCTCTTATATTTGCAAGATCTATTTGTAGCACTGAGTCAAGTAAGAAACATAAAAGCCATCTTTATTTTCTTTCCTTTCAAACTAGTCAGTCATCAAGATTAATTTATTTTACCTACTAAATATTCCCAAACCTGCATTTTATTTCAATTTGATCTACTACCATGGTAGTTCATAGCTTTATTGTCTCTCACCAAATCTGTGCATTAGCCTCCTAACTGATCTCTTACTCCAGTTTTCTATCAAATCTTTCTCTTTACCAATACCAGAGCAATATTGCTGAAATAAAAGTGACCATGATCTTCACTCACTTTCAAACCTCAGTGTCTCTCTATTGAAAACTAAATAAAGTATATATTTACTAGCATAATACACAGAACTTCCATTAAGTCATATCTCCCTCCCTTCCTCTCAGTCTCTCCTTCTCTCTCTTCCCTTCTCTCTTTGTTCAGCTTTCTTCTAGAATTTCTCTCTTCTGTGTATTTTTTTGCTCCAAAGTAGAGAAAAGCCTGGTGTTGCTTCTGAAACCACCATGTTGGCCAGTGCTTCCATGTCTTTGCTCATTGTGTTTTCTCTGTGTAAAATGCCCTTTCCACTCTTCTTTCTCTGGATATTTCCTAACTCTTTTTCTAGATGCAGTTCAGGTACTAGTAGTTCCTTCAAGAAACCTACAGATTCCTTGGCCCTGTCTCTTCTAATGAATTAAAGTATTAAATCACTGGAAGAATGATACCAAAACCCATCACTCCCCTCAGCACAGATGACTACATATTGTGGCTAGAGAAGGGGAAAAACATTCTTCTCCTAGCAGAGGAACAAGAATCTATCCTGGTCCCAATCACCTAGATGTACTCTAAAGCTGGAGGAGAGGAAAGATCTCTGAAAAAGCACTACCTTCAAGCCATAGGCACACAGAGCCTGTGTAGGTCTGAGGCTAGACAAGGACAACAGAAAACCCCAACTATCACCTGGCTAGCAGTTCTAAAAAGCAATGGGAGTCTATCGGTGGCAGAGGGGCAAGAGTATAGAGATAGATCCTCTCAGAAATGCAGCTGCATAGGGAAGGTCTAAAATTAATAGTAGGCAAACAACCTTGTAAACAGCCCTGGTGAAATTCAGTTCTCACCCTCATTATTTACTATTACCTCATAGTAATTGTAGAGGTAATTAAGGTTGGTATTACATTGCGTACATGGGGCAAATACAAAAAACAACTAGCAAGAAGGTAAATTTAACCCTAGCTTATCAATAACTCTATTAAATGTATCATCCAATTAAAAGATGGTGATTATAGTATTGGACCCAACTTTGGATCATACAGTATCTACTAAAAATTATTTTAAATATAAAGACAGAAATAAAAGTAAAAGAATGGAAATAGAACAACCATACTAACACTAATCAAGAGAATCCTGATAATTAAGAAAATATCAAACAAAATAGACTTCAGAACAAGAAAATTACCTGAAAGAGGGACATTTATATTATATGAAGGTGTCATTTACCAACAAGATTACAAACATCCTAAATGTTTATGTTTCTAACAAGGATTCAAAATACATGAAGCAAGAATGATTAAACCAAAAAGAGAAATATGCAATCTATAATTATAGTTGGAGATTTTTAGCACTTTATTCTTAGTGACAGATAGAAAAGAGCAGAAGTGCCCCCAAGATATTCAAGCCATAAACTAGTAATGCCCAGAGCCACAGAACAGAGGGGGGAGATATCCCTAAGAAGAGCTCAACAAAGAAAGGGCAGCATCTTTCTGGAGATGAACTCAGACATTCTTTCAAAGACCAGAGATTCTAGGAGGATGGTCAATACCAAAAGGTCACAATTGGGAGATTTTATGAGAGTCATTATGGTGAGAAACTCACAAAGCTAATGGGGTATCTGGGTATTCTAGGAACTCCAGTGACCAAGGAGTACCTCTCACAACTAAAAGTACTGGTGGTCCAAAATTTGGTTCAACCATACCCTAGAGAACAGTCTGATAGTAAAGCCAGTACATGGCATAATCTCAATAAATGGAGGTCACGGTTTTATTATTATTATTATTATTATTACTTTGTCAAGTCCTGGGAGAGAAAGAGTATCGCATGAAAAGCCTATGAAGACCTTCTGATGAGGGTGTTCATCAGGGGACTAGGGAACTCCCAGGAGACTCCTTGGGGGGGGGGTCCTTGGCTTATAGAGACCCCACTGTGTGAACAATGCTGGCCCGCCAAAGTTAAAATGTCAGAATGGCTGACTACAAGATCACTCAGGCATTCAGAAAGCTCTAACACAACCTCTGCTGTGAGGTTAAATCTCCAGCTCTGAAGCAATGGAGTTACAATTCAGAGACATAGAAGAAGCCTGGGAGAGGGACCACAAAGAAGTGTGAAGACACCCCCACCCCTAGAGGTAGTCCCTCCCCCCAGAGCACATTAGGTGGGGGCTCTCTTTCCTATGAGCCTCTATTGCTCTTCCTTGTACCAAAGGTTTTTTGAAACACCCTTATCTGAAGGTCTTCATAGGCTTTTCATGTGACATTCTTACTCTCCCAGGACTTGACAAAGTAATAATAATAATAATAAAAAAAACAGTGACCTCCATTTATTGAGATTATACCATGTACTGGCTGCCTGGCCTTGAGCAAGTAAGTTTCCTGATCTCATTTGTTAAGGGAGATACATTATTGGTTACCTAATAGAGTGGTCCTCTGGAATAAAATTCTCCACTTGCATTACTATTACCACTTCTTAGCACCCTATCACCCAAATGGGAGACACTGAGCCATCCTATACTTCTCCCTCATTCTTCTGTAATTAGTCAATAAGTTTTGCTTATATTTTTCTGATAAATATTTCTCAAATCTTTCTCTACTCAGGGCCTTATCACCTTTCACAAAAATTGCAATACCTCCTTTCATAAGTATCCCTCCAGCTTTGCCCCTCTTATAACCTTTACCTTTTTTACTACCTGAGGAATCTACCCACAGTACTTCCATGCTTGCAATCTTCCAATGACCCTTCCTAGTGCTTCCCATGTATTATTATATATTTGTGCTAGACTCTGATGTTTATAACAGTGAAAAAAAACTTTCTGAAGATAATGAAAAGACATACATAGGATAATGACAAAATATAAAAAGCTGTCAGGGCAAATTATTTGCAAAAGCAAGAGAACAACAACTAGAATTATTGAAAAGAGCATATACATTCCATCAATATTAAGTAGCTTTATAAATGTATATTTTCAATGCTATTCTATTCTTTTATGGCTATTATCAAAGTTAATAGTGTAAAATACACAAATAACAAAATATTTTTCTTTGGCATCAAATTTTAGTCAATAATACACACACAAATAAATATTATTTTTTGGCCATATCCATTAACAAAAAGAAATGCAATGTTAATAGATTCTTTATGACATGCTTTCTCTTCTTTCTATTTAGGAATATCATCCTTAACCACCTTGTGCTTATAAGAAAAATTCAGATGAAAAATAGAGTGAAATTCAACTACTATCCTTTTGAGAGTCACAAAACTATTAACTTTTAACATGAGCATTTTTCTCTCCAATAAGGGATTGGAGTTCTAATTTCATTACTGAAATAGAACTTTCTTATTCCAACTGGCAGGGAAGATATATTACAGGAAAACAGTGAAGTAGTTTCTGTTCTTGCTGCGGCTGTTTGACAGTAATGAGGATGACTATAAAATTGCAAATAAGGTATAAATATTAGATGGGAAATAGTGATGTTACCATAATTCAGATTATCTTTCATTATTTTCAGCTCACTAATTTTTTATAGTGCATGCCTGAAATAGCATTATGCAATCTACAATATACACTAATTGAAAACATCAGCAGTTAGCATTCTATTTAGTCTAACTTTGAGAGATGTTAATTTTACTTACCACAATCCTTTCATATCAATACTTTTCTTATAATTTCTTAATAATTCTTAATTATGGGTTCTATTCTTGTTTTGGGAGGGCAGAGGGAAGACACAGATCAAATTAATTCTATCCAAGGAGATACCTAGTCACCTAACTAATAAGTTACACAAATCAAAGACAGAAGTATTTCTAAGGTCATTCAAAACATGTTTCCTTAGGTGAATATCCTTTGCCAGAGTCTCTTTTTATTTATGTCAGATAATTACAATATTACAAAAGTATCCCCTAGCATGTAGAGCCCTTTTGTGTCACACTACAAAATAGAAGAAACAATGCCTTATCAAAAAAAGCAAAAAAAAAAAAAAAAAAAAAAAAAAAGCAGCACATGTTATTTTCCAATCTTCACAAAATATGGGAGAGTCCAACCCATTCCATAATCAAAATGTCAGCCTTTTATCAAATAACCAACAAACTCTGCCTCTGGTCAGGACATATTTTTAGATCCTTAGACTAATACGTTCATGATTCTTCATTTGATCAGTGCTACCTGTGATTATTCCAATACCCAATTTCTATTATTATGTCCCCTTACTCTTTGAAATGTTATTCCCTTACCTCCAGCCTTACAGATATTAGCTTTGCAGGTATTATGGAGATTGCTGCTTTTTTCCAAGTCTTTGTTTTTATTTACTAATCTTATTGTTTTCATTTGTTCATTTTATTCTTCCTTTTGTTTGTTTTGTTTATTAATCTTATTCTTCCTTTTCCCAACTCATGCATTCTTTTTATTCCTTTTTTTTCTTTTTTTTTTCCAATTTATTTATTTTCAGAAAAACAGTATTCATTATTTTTTCACCACACCCAGTGCTCCATGCAAGCCGTGCCCTCTATAATACCCACCACCTGGTACCCCAACCTCCCACCCCCCGCCACTTCAAACCCCTCAGACTGTTTTTCAGAGTCCATAGTCTCTCATGGTTCACCTCCCCTTCCCATTTACCCAAATTCCCTACTCCTCTCTAACGCCCCTTGTCCTCCATGCTATTTGTTATGCTCCACAAATAAGTGAAACCATATGATAATTGACTCTCTCTGCTTGACTTATTTCACTCAGCATAATCTTTTTATTCCTTTTATTAACATCCAGGGTATAAGGGCCACCTGCTCTCCCTGTTCTGCCAAGGAGGAGGTAACCATTATTTGTCCCATCCTGGGGCTCCCCCTTCTGCTTTCCTATTTGGAGTTACTTGAAATATAAATATGTATATCTAACTATAAATATTTAGAAAAATTTATGGGTTTACAACAGTTGAAGAGAAGTATACCAGTGTATTTTCCTTCATGAGGAAGACTATAGGCAGAGGTGTTTCTGAAAACCAAGATGATTAAAGTCCTTTCCTCACTTTCAAAGGTCTAAAATATTCCTTCCTCAGGCAACTGTTGTTACCTCACCACTGTGACAACATTCAGGTGTCCTCTTCTGGTAGCTATAAATTCAATGTTTTCCCAATTATCTCTTGCTCAAACCAAGCTCTTTGTTAGATTTCAGGCTCAGAAAGGTGGTTTTGTTTGGAAAAAAGACAGAGATCATTTATGTCTTTCATTATGACCCATATTTTACACTATAGAAGGAATAAAAAAACAATGTATCTGACCATATGGTCTCTACAAAAGATCTATAACCATACCGATCTAACAAGAGAATTGTGGTGGCCGAATCAGAATCAAGGGTGGCAATTCTTCCACCTAGATGGTGTATCAAGCAGGCTAGCCTAGAGTCGCTGTTAGGAAAAAGATAAAAACTTTCATATCCTAACTATTGTCTAGAAGTGGTTAAAAGGAAGTAATTCCATTTTGAGGTTAGTTATACTGAGTGACCAAGCTGCCTTATTAAGAAGACAGTAGAGAAGGAAATCTTTTTGAGTCAATTTTTAAGGAGGCTATTCCAATAATTAATAGTATCAGATGAAAGGGAGTATGGAAAGTCCACCAAATACTTTGGTTATCAATTGTGAAATTTCAAATCATTCAGAAAACTGAACACATGACAGAGACTGGTTTTAAGGGCCACAATAGTTAGCCAGATCAGACCAGAAGGGCAATACTATAAGCTAAAAAAAGTTAAAACATAGGTTAGGAACAAATGATAACAAAACGGCTTGTGGATATCAAAGATCCATGTAGTTGAACTGTCAGGAGTGGATGGGGACAATGTCCTGTGCCATGTGACTTCCCTCAATGAGAAGCAGATCAAATGTTGGCAAGAGTCACAAGTACGCATTAAGTAGCAGCCTCTTAGAAGTATGGAGGTATTTATGTGCCTATTCTATTTTGGTTGCAAATATTTTGCCATGTCCAGTATGATGATGGATGTAGATAGCAACAGTGGCAATCTGAGTGATGCAGGCTCAGTCAACATATTGATTCCAGACAGTTTCATCAGAAAATGGGCCCTTGCCATGGGCATTTACACAAGTAATCTAGCTTATCAGCAATTATTACTTGTTTCCTCAGTTCATAGCTCCAACACAGGTACCTTTATTCTACTGGTCTGTATTTTTCTAAGTGGCAGACCAAAACCAGCTAGGACCAGTAAAAGCATAATGAGGCTTATTAAGGGGAGAATTAATTGGAACCATGAAATGACTTTTAGTACTGCCCATGACCATTTTTGTTTCTACAGAATCAGCACTATTGCTGAATAGCAGCTCAACCCAGAAGACACCGTCAGCTTCCAGCTTAAACCAACAGTGAGACAGTACCAGACATTTAGGGAAACCACTGTGAATCTGAGACAATAACTTTGTTTCATACAGGAAAGTGGGGTACAAATTTTCCAGTACAGGGATACCTGCTACTTTTTCATGTAAACTTGATATATGACTGGGGCCAAACTTAACAGCATTCTGGAACATGTCATTGCCATTTGACAAGCAAAACTCTTCTTACCTTATTAGTCATTGAGCTGACAACCTAAAAGTGTATTATCAGACCAGAGTGTTATAAGGTCTTCACAGGTCAGGCATTCAGTTTTAACAAGACCCTAGAAGCAAGGTTATAGCTGAGCATTGTCAGGGAAACAAAGGTCCAAAACTCAAAGAGGCATCTACAGGTGAAAGTTGCTTTCCTTTCCTATAGACTCTAACTAGGAAGACCATCATTCTTTTAGTTTAAAAGCATTATTAGAGTTATAGGGCCCCAAGGATCCTAGCACTTGTCTCTATCCATTTCTTCTCAGTTGGGAGAATCCAGTTTGGCATTTATGGAACAGGGCAGTAAAATATATAACACTTTATTTCCTACTTTACATCCAGATGTAGAAACAACAGTACATTGAATCAGCCCAAAGAACAATTTTTACAAGTTCACATTACCTTGCCTCCCTACTTCCTGCCCAAATCCCACCAGTTGAATCTAGGGACTCCTTCCTGTCACTGAATTGAATAGGATGGTGCCTTATTATTAATGTGCTGAATAACAGAGCACTCTCATACCCCTGAAATGCCCCTGTATACTTAAATAGGCACATATGGACTATGGGGATAGGAGACATCAGGTGGTTAAGAGTGAATAACTACTCTTAATTGTCTTTCTCTTAGGAGCTGAGGTAAAGATAGAGGAGTGAATTGGGGTGGGAAATTGACACAGCAGTTTTTTTTTTTTTTCTAAAGATTTTATTTATTTATTTGTCAGAGAAAGAGGGAGAGCGAGCGAGCACAGGCAGACAGAGAGGCAGGCAGAGGCAGAGGGAGAAGCAGGCTCCCTGCGGAGCAAGGAGCCCAATGTGGGACTCGATCCCAGGACGCTGGGATCATGACCCGAGCCAAAGGCAGCTGCTTAACCAACTGAGCCACCCAGGTGTCCCTGACACAGCAGTTTTAAAACACGTTTAAACTGACTATAAAAGCAGGAGAGATAAGATAACCAACTGACAGAATATGGTACCCAAAAAAGTGTTTATTTTGTTTAACATGGAAAGCACATTAGCATGTTTAGAAGATGATACAAAGAGATTTAACAATACAGGATTTATTCCACTATAGTATAATGTTACACTGGGGATTCTGGCATACACTGGGTTCTAGATTCAAAGATCAAATAAATAACAAATAATCAAATTATCTACAGTGTTATCTATTTTTATGACATCAAAAATATAGTCCCTAGTAGAATTTGATTTGTATTTTTATTTATTGTAAAATAGAAATTTGCAACATGATTTTGACTAACTCGACAGCTGCTTTAAAGTACCCGAATTGAAGCGTGAATTTACATCTACATATTCATTCACCAGAGAAACTGCTAAAAGGAAAAAAGAAGAGAGAGGAAAGGATAGAAAGAAGGAAGAAATGAAGGAAAGATGAGATGGGGAGAAAAGGGAAGAAAGAGAAGAAGAAATTAGATAATTCTTCTCTCTCTATGCTCATCACAGGGACCGTACTTCATGCCCTCATTAGGTGTCACGTGGACAATTATCACTTCCTTCTGACAATGCTCACTGCTTCTTATTTTCACATTTTGAAATTCAATCCACATGCTACTTTTTTTTTCACATGCTATTTTTAAAACAGAACTGATCATGCTTTCTTCTACCTTAAATAAATGCAATGGACTGTATTAATATTTTGATCAATTTTAAATTTCATAATCCTAGCTAACCTTCCTGGTCTCTCTTTACATACTTCCTTCCTGCATATTACACTTATCAGAAACCATCTGTTGTTTTCCAAATGCTCTTTTAGACTTCTATCCATGCATGTTTGAATCTGTGGGCCCTTTCGCCTTAGAGAACAATCCAAAGAGCTAACTTGAGTATCTCTTACAGAATGAACTCTCCCTTAATATTTTTCTATGCAGTTAACCAGTTCCCTCATTTGCTTTTCTCTCCTCCCTAGAACATTAAATCTTATGAAGGCAGGAATTTGGTTTACTGCTATCTGTCTCATGTGTAGAAGCATTCTTGGCTTAATGCAGATACACAATGCCTTAACACATAGAATCTGGAAAACAGCAAATACTTAATAGTGACTTTTGAATGTTTCTCACTTGTGTACCTCTAATTGTTTTGCTAATGTTAGATGCCTTATTATAATTTCTCATATGGATTCTCCACAAAGACTTCAGTTGTGGCAAGATGACTCATATAGCCTTGAGGACAGCAAAATCTTGCTCATGGATATCCAATAATTTTATCTCATAACCTAATGCAGAGTTGGCCATCCTTATATGTTCCCATTTAATAGATCTTCACTTAATTTTTTGACATATATAAATTAGAATTTACCTGTAAATAAAGTAGGTACAGTTCATAAAAGAAACCACAATTTATAAATAAGTAGGTGAGTTACAGATGGCCAAGATAAAATCTCCTATCCCATCCTTCTCTTCCACCTGCTTTTCTTTGGGAATGTGCTGCATCAAATATGTAAAAACAAAAAGTAACAAAAATTTGATTATCTAATTTTTTGGATGGCATACATAAAGAAGTAATAGACACTAACTCCTCATCTCTATAGTCCTATATCCAAGATTCTAGAACATAACCATCTTGTGAGCACCAGTTTCTCTCTCTCAGCATGCTCATAGAGAGCAACACATGTGGTTAAAAGTTAAATACCCTTTGATGCCTGAACAAAATTTTACTGAGGTGTTTGGCTTAGTTCAGTTCAACTCTCTTCTAATGATTTATTTTAACTTGGCAGCAAAAAAAAATTACCCAATAATAAAGTATTGTTCTTACAATGAGAGCAGTCAGAAAAAATATTTCTAGAAATATTTTATTGCGTGAACCTCAAAATTTTGATATCAACCATTTGTCAAGATTGAATTTTTGTAGGTCTATAAATAGATTACCACATCTTTAAATCTGTGCAAGATGTCAATATGGTTAGTCTGCCATAGTTATTCTTAATTTACTTCTAATATTTTAATATTTCCATACATTTTTATTTCAGGTAGTGGGGGGCTCCAGAATTATTATCTGACAAAATGTAATTATGCTGTTTGTAAGAATGTTAACAAGAATGAAAAGATTGTAATAACTTTGACTTATTTTAAATTAATAGACATTTTTTAACACTGTTTCAGGTTTACCAAAAAAAAAAAGTAGTTGAAAGTACAAAGACTTCCCTTGTACTCCCTCCCCTTTCCTTGAACTTTTATGACTAACATTTTGTTAATGTTTATTACAAGTGATGAGCCGATTTTAATGCAGTATTGTTAACTAAAGTCTACAGTTTATATTAAGTTTCATTCTTGGTGTTGTACCCTCTATGTATTTTTGTAATTATATAATAGCCTGTATCCACAATTACAGTATCATACAAAATATTTTCATTGTCCTATAAATCCCCTGTGCTCAATTTATTAATCCTTCCATCTCTCCAAACTTCTGGAATCCACTGATTTCTTTCTTTACTCTCTCCATAGTTTGTCTTTTCTGGAATGACTTTGATTTTTACCAAAGTATGTGAAGGAATTCCCTGAAAATGGACCAAGATCATTCTTAGGTTGATTGCAAATGTTGTTTTTATAAAAGTTAAAATTTGCATATTCAATTTTGCAATTCAATTCAATTTTTCAAATTCAAATTTGCAAAATCAATTGTTCAAATGATCCATTTCTGATTAGAATATTCATATAAGCACCAGAAGTCACCAAGTGTCCAAATAGTTATCAAAAAATTTCTATGTCGAGGGTGTCCTGGTGGCTCAGTCAGTTAAATGTCTGACTCTTGATTTTAGCTCAGCTCATAATCTCAAGTCATGAGACTGAGTCCGTAGCCGAGGCACTGGGCTCAGTGTGGAGTCTTCTGGAGGGTTCTTTCTCTCCTCCCTCCGTCCCCCACCCACTTGTGCTCTCTCTCAGAGGAAAAAAAAAAAAAAAATCCATGTCTTAATTTCTCTCCCTGCCTTCTTCCTTTCCTATTTGCTATTGTTTTAACTCATATTTATTTACACCTACTACAGCCAAATAAGTTATATGAGTATGGTGATTATTATGGACGGTGTCACTCCCATCCATAAATTAAAATCCTAATCCCTAATATGATGGTATTTAGGAGGTGGGGCCTTTGGGAAGTGATTAGTTTGTAAGAGTAGAGCTCTCAAGAATGGGGATTAGCATCCTTATAAAGAGACACCAGAGAAACCTATCAGATCTACATACCATGTGAAGATATGAGAAAACAACAATCTGTGAACCAGGAAGTGAACACTCATCAGACACCAAAGCTGGCAGTGCCTCCATCTTGGACTTCCCAACCTCCAGAACTGTGAGAAATGAATGCGTATTATTTAAGACACCCAATTTATTATGTTTTTCTTATATCAGTTTGAAGGGACTAAGACAGAAATGGACACTAAGAAGTGAGGTGCTATTACAACAAATTTCTAAAAACGTGAAGGAGGTTTTGGGACTGAGTAATGAGTCGAGGCTGGAAGAGTTTTGAGGTGCATGCTAGAAAAAACCTATATTGGGCTAGGGTGGATTTTTAAAGGTGATTCTGGATGATGGCTCAAAAAGAAAAGAGGAGAGCTATAGAGAAAACTTTCCTATTCTTAGAGAATACCTAGGTATTCTCTATATTGATAGAAATATAGGCAATAAAGTCCATTCTGATGAGGTCTCAGATGGAAATGAAGAGCATGTTATGGAAACTTAAGAAAGGCCATCCTTGTTATAAAGTGGCAAAGAGCTTGGGTGAACCATGTTCATGTGTTAAGTGGAAAATAGAACTTGCAAGTCATGAAAGTGGATAGTTAGCTGAGGAGATTTCTAAGAGAGTGCTGAAGGAGTAGCATACTTCCTCCTGACTGCTTACAACAAGATGTGAGAACAATGTCTTTGAGATGGAGTTATTAAGCAAAAAGGAAACAGAAGTTAAAGATTTGGAAAACTCTCAGCCTAAACATTTTGTAAAAAATAAGAATGTGATCAAGGTATGGCCCAGGGACCATTTGACAAGGATGTCAGTATGGACATGAACCAAGGACCTGATCAGCCATAAGTTAGGCATTATCCTTCAAGACAAGGGAAAAATGACTCCCCAAGGTGAGTCAGCCATCATCAGGCTGCTAATCCCTCCACAGGTCTGGAGTGCAATCATTAAGTGCAGAGTGGTTTCCAAGGGTGGGGCTGCCACTCTGGTTTAGGCACGCCAGGATGCACCTGTCCAGTGCTTGGGGTTGAGGTTCTGCAGAAAGCTGTGGCGTGGGTTGTGCCCAGGGACGCTGCAGTTTGAGAGAGCCTTGGCTGTGCAACCCAGACTGGGAGACCCCTGGAGTTAAGACCAACCCCAGTGAGTCCAGAGGCAGAGTATTTAGCCAAAAAAGATTGTTCTTGAATCCTAAGATTAATGTTGTTGGCCCTGTTAGATTTTGGAAGAACTTGGGTCCCGATATCCCTTTATTCTTTTTTATTTATCCCTTCTGGAATAGAAATGTCTGCCTTATGCCTGATTACTGTATTGAGTAACTTGTTTGGTTTTGCAGGTTCATAGCTGCAGGGAATTTTGTCTCAAAATAATAATCTGTGGTATTCTGCAATTGCAGCCCAAACTGACTAAGACAGTAATGATCCCTAAGATCTCTTGGTTCTGAACTTCAACTCCAGCTACTTCTCAATAATTCCTCAGTCACTATGCTTATTCAAGTCACTATCACCTCCCACTGGATTTACTGAAAAATAGCCTTCAAACTGACCTCTTTACAAACACTCTTGCTCTCTCTTCAGTCTTTTCCACAGATGGAGGCATCCTTTAAACAAATGGGGCTGTGGAGCCTGGGTGGCTCCATCAGTTGAATGTCTGAATCTTGATCTCAGCTCAGGTCTTGACCTCACAGTCATGAGTTTGAGCACCATGCTGGCCTCTGAGCTGGGCATGGAGCATACTTAAAAAAAATAAAAAATTAAAAAACCATATATATATATATGTGTGTGTGTGAAGGGATAACGGGACCCAAGTATGTCTAAAAGTATGTTCACACATATATGTGTATATAGGACTGTGATACTTTCCATCCCTTAAAATCTTTCATCATCTCCCTCTTACAATGAGGTTAACATATTAACATGGTGTTCACAGTTCTATTTAACCTCTTACATACTGCCCCAGCCTTGTTTGGCACCATTGTTGTATGCTTCAGCCACAGATCCCTTGTTTTAGTTGATTAAAGCATCATGCTCCTTTGCCACCCATGACATTATGTGTGCTGCTCCCTAAAGTGTACAACAGTCTCCCCTCCCCTTTTCTGGTCCCTCCCCCACCCCATCTGGCTAACACAAAAGAGTGGTTTCAAATATTAATTCAATAGTCATACATTCAGGAAAATAATATTAGAATAGGTGCCACTCACTTGTTATAGAATCTAATAGTATCTTGTTTTTTATTTTATAAACATACTATAATTATTTGTGTGAATAATTAATTATTTTTTTCTATACTTAAACATTAATTCCATGCACACTGGACCCATATTTGTTTAAAGGTTTGAATCTGAGTTCAAAACAAAACTTTGGGGGCACCTGGGTGGCGCAGTCTGTTAAGTGTCTGCTTTTGGCTTAGGTGATGGTCCCAGGATCCTGGGAACATGGCCCCACATGGGGTTTTCTGCTCAGCAGGTAGCCTGCTTCTCCCTCTCTCTCTGCCTGCTGTTCCTCCTGCTTGTACTCACTCTTTCTCTTAAGTAAATACATAAAATTTAAAAAAAAAGTAGCAAAGTGCTTAGCATAAAGTAGTCAATATGTATTTATATAGTGAGTGAATGAATGAATAAATATATCTCAGGCTACTGTGCTGGGCATTATATCCTTTCTATATCAATTAATCTATTATTTCAATTTTCTCTTAGGTAGTAGAATTTAGTAATGTTAATAATTGGTATTATTAAATGGTAAAGACTACATGGTGAGTAATAAATCAACCTTTTTTGCTGTTAGGTAAATACACACGAATGTTGTTAGGAGTGAGTTCCCAGTCCATGGACTATTCTCATTTTAAAAAACACAGTTGTTATTTACTGGGTATACTGAATCTTCCTCCCACCCTCTGTAACCCCATGTCACACAATTTCAGTGTTGGCAGTATTGATCTAGTTTTAAGTGTCTTGGCTGTACAATGAAAAATATGCTTAAAGCATTAATATTGTCTAGATAAAACCTTTTAAAACACTGATGGAAATATGCTCAAATTTTAGATTAAACCCTTAGAAACCCATCTTCTTCAGCTGTATGGGTGTGTTAGATGGTGTTTCTTCCATCTTTCCCTTCTTTATGGACTGCTTGAATCCTGCTGTTTTTCTGATATTCTGTTTCCTTTTTTAATGTATTCTAGTAGTTACACAGCAAACTCCACTTTGGATAAAGGAAGTAGAATAGAAACACAGTTTATTTCACTCATCTCTGTTTCTTTCCCCTGCCTCCACACCATTGAAAAGTCCCCTGCGGCTCTTCTCCCCTCCTGCAGATCAATACTTCTTGTCTTAGTTTAATGAACACTCCTACATTGATCTCTCTCAGGTGCTGTGTTACTTTATGACAAGTTTCTTGGTTACAACTGGCTTTTAGCTAAGCCAGTGGAGCACCCTGCCATTCCTTACACAAAGCGGATTGCTACAATGGGAGCTTTATTCATCACAGGTTAATGTGTGATTTTTTTCCCCCTCCCTTCAGAAAAAGAACAAATAGATTTTTTTCCTATTTAATTCTTTAACCTATCATTCTTTAACTGTATCTTTTGGTTGCATTCCTGAAAGAATTGTAAAAACAGATAAGAATAGTATGAGAAAATAACACACAGAAGCTGTGGATCTTTAAAGTCTGGAATACTTTTCCAAAAACTGAAAGTTACAATAGGCTTGTTGGTTATTTTTATTTGCTTTATATCTTGTTACCATAGTAGCAAGTCATTTAATAATCCTTGTACCCAGGAAGATAAACCAGAGGTATCTATCCCTGACACAGAATTCCTTTCCAAAGTCAGTGCTCCCATCTGAGTTGTCCTGTGTGGATGACAAGAGAGAAATGAGGAGCACGAGTGAAGGCAAATAAGCCTGTGGATGGTCACTCTTGGTCTCCATGTTAAGAAAAGCTTTAATAAATTCTCATCCTTTTGTGGCTTTTCTTTCTGTTGTTACAGTGTGTGGTTGATTGACAGAGTAACTGCCTACTCCTAGGACAGAAGCACATCAATTTCATCTTCTGCCTCATTCACCCAGTCACTTCTTCTTGCTTGGTTTCCCTCTCAAATACTTGTAATCCCAAGTAAACATTTTCTCCTTATTGTTTGCTTAAACCAATTGCTAGCTCCATTGCCTTTTGTTTGTTTAAAACTGATTTCTTAGAAGTAGATAATTTTTTTGCATTTATTTATCTATTTATTTAAAAAAAATGAACATCATATCACCATACTCTGGGATACCACCAAAGTATGACATATTCATGCTTAAATTCTGGAATCTCTGGATTTGCAGCAAAAATAAGGATCAATCTCCAGTTTCAACTAAATGCTCATCAGTACCAGAGAGGCACAAAACTCAATGTCAATATTGACTCCTCATTTTTTTTTTTTAGCAATTCCTTTGTCTTTTCAAAAAATATTTGTCACCTTACCATTTCTTATACCTCCCACTACTCTCACTATTATCTTGAATAGTACCAAGATCCTCCATCTGACTCCTTCCTTGCCTGTGAGAAGACAAATTTCTGTACAGCTGTCAGATGGTCCTCCAAAACAGAAGTTGGATCATATCACTTCTTTCCTCAGAGCAAGCTACTAACTCCTCATGTCATTCACAGTGAAAGTCAATATCTGTATGAGAACCAACAAGTTCATACATAGTCTCAACTGTTTATTTTAATCTGTTTGGGCTACCATAACCACATAACACAGACAGGGTGACTTATAAACAACCGAAATTTATTTCTTTCAGTTCTGGAGACTAGAAATATGAGCCCACAGAGCCATTATGGTCAGATGAGGGATCTTCCAGATTGCACTCTGCTGACTTCTCACTGAAACCTCACATGATGGAAGGGGTGAAGGTCTCTGGGGTCTCTTATATAAGAACACTAATCTCATTCACGAGGGTTTCACCTTCACAACCTAATCACTTCCCAAATGCTTCCTATGGACACCATCACTTGGGCATTAGATTTTCAACAGTTAAATTGAGTGACACAAACATTCAGACCATAACACTTTTCATACATTTCTGAGCTGATCTTATCACATCCTTAACCATTCTATCCACATACACTCTTCAAATATAGTCAACGGGGGCACCTGGGTGGCTCAGTGGGTTAAAGACTCTGCCTTCAGCTTATGTCATGATCTCAGAGTCCTGGGATCGAGGCCCTCATTGGGCTCTCTGCTCAGCAGGGAGCCTGCTTCCTCCTCTCTCTCTGCTTGCCTCTCTGCCTAATTGTGATCTCTGTCTGTCAAATAAATAATAAAAATCTTTAAAAAATATATATATAGTCAACAGAATTTCATTTCAAGATTTGGAGTTTCTGTTTCTTCAGGTTGAAATGCTTTTCCATAAGCTAGTCACAGAGCTCAATTCCTCCCTTTTAGTAAGTCATTATTCAAAAGTCATCTTATCACTAAGGCCTTCCCTGATGAACCTATTCTAAGTTGTACCCATTTGTGGCTCCACTTTATCATTTCCTATCCCATTTATTTGGTTTATTTTCTGTCTCCTCAATTACAGTGTAAGTTCCCTGAAGTCAGAGCTTTTGTCTACTTTCTGTACTCTACATTATTCCATAATCAAAAAAACTGTCCTGCAAATGATACTCAATAAAGTTTATCAAATTAATGAAATGGCATGACTAAATGGGAAATCACTTTGTACATCACAGAGACTAATGCTAACTCTACCATCTAGGGGGCAAAGGATGTGTAGTCAAGTCTCCTAAGAGCCGTCCCAAGAGGATATTATCCACATGTTGGGGTTTGTGAGTTTGAGGCCATAAACTCTGTGTTGACATTTGGCGGAAAGTAAGAATACCTATCAAAGGGTATACAATTCTAGTGCAGGTATCAACTCTTAGGTCCATTCTCTAGTCACTTTTTCATCAGTACTAGATGTTGTCCTTTGTTACTTCATTTTTTTTTTTTCCCACAGTGGACGTGTATCTTTATTATCCTACTGTAAAATGGAAAGCTAAATGTCGAAATCAAGTTAATATACAATTTCCACAGAGGGTGGGTAGAGGAGGTACAAAGAAATATTTGCTATGAAAATGTCAAAAAATCTCTTTCTAAATTTTACCTTGACCTCCAACTAAAGAAAAGCATTGCACTTCTGGTTATGTATTTACTACTCATTTCCCTTTTCATTTGATATGATGTCACCAAGTAAAGTTACTTACCTGGAGAGGTGGGGATGGCTGCTCTGAAACATTTCCTTACATCTTTTTCAGTTTGCGATGCTCTTTATATTAACTTAATTAGAGAGAGAGAGAATGCACACTGTAAGGTTTTACAGGTGCGATAAACATGACACCAGGGGAGATAGGCACAAGGCAAGATTATTAAAGGCGCTCTCAGACGAGGTTCCACGACCCAGGAAAGGGGAGTTGGGGAAGTTGTGTGCGGGAGGGGTCGAGTGGGTCTTTTATCTGGGTTAAGACAGGGCATAGGTTCACAGCCATAGAAGGTAAGGTATTTGGGGCATGGGTTCACAAGCATATACGGTAAGGTATTTGGTGATTGGAGGGTAGGGGGAGTCCTGATGTTCCTGTTTCCTGCATAGGTATCAGGTTTTTATGGTGACGTGTCCTCTGCATGCGTCCTTCCGGCAGGAGAGTCATGGGTTAAGGAAGAGGGCAGCCTGGAAGATGACTGCCTGGCAGCCATTTTTATTGTTCCTCCTGCGTTCCTGGAGCTGCCAACCCAACAAATACTAATCTGAAACCATTTAGGTAATAGAAGATATACTCCTATGCAGTTCTGACACCTACAAACAATGGCAACTATGGGAAGCTACTATCATCTTCTTGCACCTCATTTTTTTCTCTTTCCAAGATGGACATAATAATACTACCTTGCAGGCCTGGCAAGGGTAAATATAAATGAGAAATATAAATGTAAGTATAAATGTGAAATCCTTGGCATACTGCTTTGCTTAAAATGTCTTAAACGTTTAAGAATTTTGATATGTCCTCATTCACTTTTCAAGCACATATTGAGTATTAACTATGTCTGTTGTTTTCATCCAGGCATTCAAGATGCAAAGATGATTTAGACATAGCCCTGGATATCTGTTTTACTGTGTATATTTCAGATTTATTTTTCATTCAGTACATGTCTGAAATGCCCTCTCCTTAACACTCTTGGATTTTTTTTATTAGTGAATCTAAAATCTTTTTTGGAAGGTGAATGTTGCAATTGATAATCATAAAGTAATTATATATTCAGATTTAACACATAAGTCACTTTAGAAAATAGCCAATTTCTGTAAAGTAACTGAGTACTTAAGGAAAAAAAAAAACTTTTTTTGTACCCTCAAAAATGTCTTTGCTTCTTTCTCAGCTGAATTGAAATACATCTTCTTATAATTTAGTTTCCTCCTCCACTGCTCATAAATGATTATACACATACTGGAGATTTTTTTCTCCCTGACAATTCATTATAGTGAATGGCACATGCAATATCCCATCTGTCTTTCTAAAGGCACATCAATATTGGTCTACTTTGATTGAACTATCTAGACCAGCAATTCATTAACCTGTAACACACTAGGCCTGTTGTTTTTATTATTACTCCCTTAATGCTTCCCTGTTATTCAGAGATAACATGAAGTTTCTAGTTCTCTACTTGAACATTTAGCTTTATAAAATACAATTATTTTCTCTCTTATTTAAGTGCTAGACCAAGGCCTCTAGATACAGGACTATAAGTAAGAAAATCTGTCAGTCATTATATGATGCTGAATAAAAATGAATCTTCTCACAGACTTTTCCTTTATTTCTTAATGCATTTTCCTCTGTCTTCCTCTACATTTTTAATTATTTTCCTTCTTTCTATCTCTTATATTTAATTACGTTGTGGGTTGAAATGGAAATCAAGAAATTATTTTCTTCCTCATCTCCTTGGTAATTAATAGCCTTTTTATTTTTGGTGGTTACAAGTGACAGTGGAATAAATCATTAAATGTCACTTGGTACAGGGGATAGACTTGTGAGTTGTCACATAATCTGATATTTCTAAATACAATTGGGTACCACTTTATTCTTATTGTCTTTCTTTCTGTGATATCAAAATTACTTCTGATATAAATATCAGTCGACAATAATGCCATTCTTTCTTGAGAGTTGATATCTTAACGGACAGGAGAAAAGATAAGCAGACAGCTATTATGTCAAGTGATAAACTTGACTTCTTCACACAAGCTACTGAAACATCTTTGAGTGGGACATGGTGAGTTGAACATATGAGGTTAGTTCAGGAGAGAGATTTAAAATAGAGAGGTAGATTTGAATTCAGTAGTATATTGGCTGTAGGTGAAGCTATGAGGCTGGTTTGCTATTCAAGAAACATCTAGTTAGAAAGAAGAGATACAGTCTAAAACGGACCATGGATGAACAAAAAGAAATTTAAGGGAATATGTACAGAGAAAATCTAAAAAGTCCCCTGAGAAAGAACAAGCAGATAGGAAGAGAGAGAAACGATGCCTTAAAAGTCGAAAGGAAGTGTCAGAAAACTACTGGTCAATGATATTAAATATTTTATAAAGGTCAAGTTACAAAATCAAGAAGTTCTGCTTAATTGACATGGTTATTTGCCTTTAGAAAGGAAGACATGATATTTAAAAAGCAATAGGATATTAGTGTCATAAAAATGTTCCCCTTTATGCAGTAGGAAAATAAAAATGTCTCCTTTAACTTTTTTACAATTATCTGTGGAGTACTCATTTATATTCTGAAACCAGTATTGACCTAGAGTGTAGTAAAGATACTTATAGAAGGAAAAAATAAAAACAAAAACGAACAAACAAAAAACTAAGGCAGTTCATTGCAAATAGAAATAATAGAGAGTTGAATTTTAATTGGTAACTTCTTTGAAAATAAATAATTCTTTTAACTAAATCTATTTGGATAAGAAGAGTGTAGGGATAGTTCTAGTCCCCTCAGAGCTGAATTGTTGGTAATAGAAAATGAAAAAGAGGTGTGGCAATGTGATTTTGTGTACCAGGCTCTGGTCTCATTTCAGAGCCTTGGCTGTATGTGATCCCAAACTCTCAGTTGAGAAGTAACCCTTAGAGTGTCACCATCTCTGCTGACTTTGACAGAATTATATAAGAACTTTGCCTCCTTTCTTAATATAAATGAGGGAAAATCATTCCTGTTTAAGAATGCATCTCTTTATTTTCTATATCATATTTCTTGCTTCTGGTCTCCATTTCTGAATGTAGTTTTTAAGCAAGGGTGACATTAGGATAGTAAAATCAAAGGAGAGTTGTTTGTTCTCCTAATTTAGAAGAAACCCTTGAGAAAATCCCAAAGGTCTCAAACTGATAAAATGGATATATAACAAGGGCATATGAATAGAGTTCAGGATATTATTCTTTCCATTTATCTGAGCAGATGGTTCAAGTTAGAAAAGATGTCATTTTTAATCAATTCTGTGAAATCCCTGAGGATGCTGGACCTTATGCTAAATACCCTTTTAGAGTTAAGATTTTCTAAATCCACTATCAGATATGTTGAGTTGTAACACATTTTATTTTTTGATTCAATACATTTTTTTCTTATATCTGTTAGGAGTTTAGGAAAATGAAATATGTCATATGCTGATATGACAGTACAGTTGAGTAAGTCATCGTTAGTACCATTACAGGATATTTCTAGTCTCTCATATTTGCAAAAACCCTTCCTTCCCTGCACTTTACAATGAAGGGTAGCATACTGGAGCAGAAAGGACACAGGATATATAGTTGGGACTTAACTCAAACCTGATTATTTTATTTTTACTGTGGCCTAGGCATGCTAAGTTATTTCTCTTAATTTTTACAATTTTTATATGGATGAAAGTATCTATGGTGATCATGTACATTATATTAACTATATAAAATTATCTGTCATAGTGTTTGATACATAGCCAGACTTTAATGCATGCCATTCACTTTTTCTTATCTGTTTTCTCCCTCATTCTTTCTTCTTTTTGTTGTCTCCTTCTTTTGTTCCTGCCCCCTCCCTCCCTTCCTTCCTTTTCCCCTTCTTCTTTTTCTTTCTTTTCCTCTGAATAATCATGAAACATTTACTTTACAATAAAAGTCCTACAAAGTTTAATCTTTTTCCAGTCTTTCCAACTATATCATCCTCTGTTACTCAATTTGAACATTTCATTTCAGAAAGAATAACATCATTGCTTCTAAGCATAGTTTTTTCTTTTCTGATTCTACAATTTTTTCTGTGTAGTTCCCCATAATAGAAATGTCCTCTCCATTTGATTCTTTTAGAAGCTCTCCAATTTTAGTAATCCTCTGAGGTCATCTTGACAAACATAAAAGACTTATCTGATCTTACTGAACTTCAATGATTATATACCCTAAAATTCCAACTTAATATAATTTGCATTATTATTTGATTAAACAAATGTTATTTATAAACAAAACAATTTTTATCACTTTATCTGTTTCAAACTAATCACTGTAAAAATCAAAATGACAGATATTGATATGCTCACTCTATAGATGATCAAATAAGCTTACAGAGGAGAAATGTTTTGCTTGAGATCACAAAGCTTGTAGGAAGAGAGTTAAAGCACCAACCAGGTTTCTTGCTTCAAGCAAAATGTTTTAAACTATTCAATTGCATTTTATATGTGTTATAAATTTCATATTATAATATCACAAATGAATAAATCATAAAAACCTTAGGGGAAAGACATCTTTAATTATATATGTATATATATAAAATATACAATATATATTTAAAATACACAATTATATATAAAATACACAGTTATATATAATTGTGTATTTTGACTCCATCCACTTATTCATGCAAAAAATATAGAAGGCCCTATAGAACAAATAGGGCCATTCTTATATATTTCAAATATATATGGGTTTTTCAGAAGAAATCAAATCACATAATGTTAAATGTGTTCATTTTTTTCCCCCAGAAGTAAAAAGCACTCTGCATAAGAGAGAGAGAGAGACAAAGATAACTTTGTTACCATTCCTGAAGTTACTGTCTTGCTGATCTAATAGTTAGATGTGAAATTGGTCACTATATCTAGAACATGCCTTCAGATGATAATAAAAAGGCATCTGATTTCAGAACAGAAGCTTAGTTATCTTATGGATATCCTCTTACTGAAAATCAATACCTCATTTTTCACCAAATCTTGACCCTTAAGTGGATTTGCTCATTATTCTGAAGTAAATTGTTGCTTTTTTTTAACAATGTTGAGCATTATATCTGTACTCCCTTCATCAGCAAATTGATATTTTGAGTGGTGATAATATTTGACCTTTTGTTTGGTTTATACTATGTTAAAAGGTGTTTTACTTTATAGAAAAGATAATGGTGTAGTGTATTGAGTTTCTCCTAGAAGGATGATAAACAACATCACATACCACTATTCCCATTGTCATCTTATATCTTTGTGTAGGCAAACACACATTTAAAGCTTATAATGATATATGACTTACAGTCAGATCACCCTTTACATGACCAAGGTATCATTAAAGGTACAACCGGAAGGGAAAGAAAAAATTCTTTCTCTACAATCAGGGTCTTCCAGAGGGACTAAGAATTAAATTTACATGATACAGACTAACAGGAGAAAGAACTAAAATTTTATTACATGCACATGGGAGCCCAATAATGAAATTGAGACCTAAAGAAATGACCAAGGCAGGAGGTTTTTATGCATCTTACATAAAGAAGATAAATTTGTGACCACTGACAGGATAAAGAACATAGATGTTTGGAAGCTTCAATTAGCAAGGAACTCTACACAAAATTTGGGCTGAGGTAGTAGATTAGAAAAAAAAAAAAAAGTAACAAAGTTTCTTTCCACAGCTTTCTCAGTTTTAAAGCCCCTAACTGGTGATAAAGATGTCTTTTTACTTCTTAATACAGGAAGGATAATTTTCATATCAAGATTTGTTTTCTGATTTCAGGAAGACAGAGGAGAATCTGAATGTCTTTGCACTAGCCTGTTTTTTAAGTAACTTTTATTTAAAATAATCAATATGCCAATGTGGCACATTTGGGGGCAGCCTGCCTTTAGCCCCTATAAAACAGATAAGATCGGAATTTGAATAAGACTTAATACTTCTCATTTAAGTATACATAGCTTGAGTCCAGCTAGAATGTAAAATAATATTATTTTTTAGGAAATCATTTTCAGTTCCTGTTTGAAAGGTTGTTGCATAGCAACTAATTGCTCACAGAGCACTACCTAATAATACCTGACCCATCTGACATTGCATCTATTTTTTAAAACTTTAATGCTATCTTTCTTCCAAAGAAATCAAGGTAGATAATTACAGTGACCTGAACATTTTAAAGATAAAGTTTCATCCTTTTAAATTGATATGATGAAATTTCTATTCAGAAAACCATAATAGGTTTAGATGTACGTGTCAGTTTAAAAGTGTTTTAATCTAGAATAGGACTAAAACAAATATGTCTTTTAGCTAAGGTATTTAGGTCAACCTAAGGAACAAAGAGTTGATTGATATCTTACCAACTGACCAGCAATTTGTTAATGAAATCAACCTTATAAAATTTAGGATGTGGAGAGAGGGAAACCCTCTTATACTGTTGGTGGGAATGCAAGTTGGTGCAGTCACTTTGGAAAACAATGTGGACATGCCTCAAAAAATTAAAAATAGAGCTACCCAGCAATTGCACTACTGGGTAATTACCCGTAAGATACTGATGTGGTGAAAAGAAGGGCCATCTGTACCCCAATGTTCATAGCAGCAATGTCCACAAAGCCAAACTGTGGAAAGAGCTGAGATGCCTCTCAACAGATGAATGGATAAAGAAGATATGGTTCATATATACAATGAAATATTACTCAGCCATCAGAAAGGATGAATACCCAACTTTTGCATTAACAGGGGTGGAACTGGAGGAGATTATGCTGAGTGAAATAAGTCAAGCAGAGAAAGTCATTTATCATACGGTTTAACTTACTTTTGGAACATAAGGAATAACATGGAGGACATTAGGAGAAGGAAAGGAAAAGTGAAGGGGGGGGGGATTGGAGGGAGAGATGAACCATGAGTGACTGTGAACTCTGAGAAACAAACTGAGGGTTTTAGAGAGGAGGGGGTTGGCGGGTTGGGTGAGCCCGGTGATGGTTATTAAGGAGGGTATGGATTACGTGGAGCACTGGGTGTTATATGTAAACAATGAATCATGGAACACTACATCAAAATTAATGATGTACTGTATGGTGACTAACATCACACAATAAAAAAATAAAAAGAATAAAATTTAGGCAATAGTTGAGTTCTCTATTTTGCTTTGCTGGGGTTTTAATTTTTTTTTTTAAAGATTTTATTTATTTATTTGATAGAGAGAAATCACAAGTAGATGGAGAGGCAGGCAGAGAGAGAAGGAAGCAGGCTCCCTGCTGAGCAGAGAGCCCGATGCGGGACTTGATCCCAGGACCCTGAGATCATGACCTGAGCCGAAGGCAGCGGCTTAACCCACTGAGCCACCCAGGCGCCCCAAGGGGTTTTAATGTTTTGAGGAAAATTTTCCATTTTATTACATATACCAAATTAAAAATTCTGGAATTTATTTAAAATAAATACATCAATTTTCTTATAGAAAAATCTGAATATTAATATAATTCAAGTATTTTTGTTCACAGAATTATGTGGTAATAATAATAAGAAGAACAGCAGTAATAGTAAAAGATAAAACATCAAGGGGATTTGATTCTTTCCTCCAACATTCACAGATAGCCATGTGATTGTTGTGAATTTCATAAATGAAGGTTAGCAATTTCATATATGAAGATAACGCCTACTAGGTAGAATGAAGGTTGTGGGTGTTAAACATGATAATGAAGGAACCTGTTACAGTACCAGAGATAGGTCATATGACTAATTCATCTTGTACATCAATCCTTATATTTCATTTTAGATATACTAATTCTTTTGTGTACAGAACATTTCCCCAGTGGCCATCATATTTTGCAGTTGGAATTTTGGCAGATTAGGTGGTGACCGGGTATTTGTGATGTGATTCTGGATTCTTAGATTCTTAAGAGAAAATAGTCAACACTTCTTTCTTTTTATTTTTTCCAATATTGTCAGAATGAGAGGAACTGAAAATCAAATGTTCTGTGCTACAGTGAGAGGCAGAGTATAGTAATCATTTACAACTATATCTTTCCTCAAAGGCAGTGACCAATCTGATGAAGATAGTAGATTTTGTAAAATAAATCTTCATTCTGCTCTTGTAGAATATGCTTACATAGCATAGGATATGCTTACCAAGTTTTCAGGAAGAACAAAAGTGATAGGCTTGTAATTAAAGTCAAAATAAGCATTTGGAATGTATTAAAAGAATGGAGATATAAGATGAATCCTGTGATCTAAAATTTTAAAAGACTGAATATAATTTGCTTCCTGAAGTTCTTAAAAATAAATTATACAAGTACCACCTGACTCACAAGCAATATGGATGATGACGATTTAGGAAACATGTTAGTTTCTGATCATGTTCTAACAAACTACCATTTTAAAACAACACAGATTGTTATTTTTACAGTTCTAGAGATTAGTCTAAAAATTTGTCTAATCAAGGATAAAATCAAGGTACCAGCTTGGCTGTATTCCTTCTGGTTACTCTGCGGCAGGTGGGGATGGGGAATCACATCTTTCCTTTTGTAGCTCCTATGAGCTGTCTACATTTCTTGGCCGTTGGTTCTCTTCCAGCAACACTATCACCCTGACTTTTACCTTTAATGTAACATCTTCTTCTCTGACTCTGTTCCTATGCCTCCTTCTAGTAAGGACACTGTAATTATACTGAGTCCACTCAGATCATATGGGGTACTCTCCTCATCTCAAATTCTTTAATTTAATCACACTGCAGTCTCTTTACCATGCAAATTAACAAACTCACAGGTTCTGGGGATTAGGGTGTAACATCTTTAGAGAAAGGATATTATTCTGCCTACCACAGGTGTTTTAGGTGGAATAAGTGCCATACAAAACAGCCATGTAATTGAGACTGAGTAAAGTTAATATGACATTAATATTCAGGGGTAGAAATATAGCAGTTGCTAATGGAGGAAATAGTCCAGTTCAGCATTATACTTTACGTTAGAGAAGACCTGGACTAAAATGATAAGTAAACTTAAAACAGATGTATGACAGCTCAAATTTGAAAAGGTGTATATAAAAATAATTGTAAGGTTGTCCATCATATGAAGGAAGGGTTTAGCATTGTTCTTTTAGGCTCAAAGAGCTAGAAACAGCACTAGTAAGCAGAAGTTGTAGTGTAGCAAACCCTTGAGTCACCATGAAGGTGAACAACATATTTCCTTCCCCAGATGTTTTCCTTCTCTAGATGTCTTCAAGCTGGGATCTTATCTAACCCTTTATGGGCATGTGGTGATGGACATTAAGGCATCAGAGAAGTCAGATTAAATTACACAGTTTTGAAATTCTCCTTTTTGGTAGGGTCCTTGCCTGGTTTGGGGATCAGGGTAATGCTGGCTTCATAGAAAGAGTCTGGAAGTTTTCCTTCTGCTTCAATTTTTTGAAACAGCTTCAGGAGAATAGGTGTTATTTCTTCTTGGAAGGTTTGGTAGAATTCCCCAGGGAATCCGTCAGGTCCTGGGCTCTTGATTTTTGGGAGGTTTTTGATCACTGATTCAATCTCGTTATTAGATATCGGTCTATTCAGGTTGTCGATTTCTTCCTGGTTCAATTTTGGTAGTTTATATTTTTCCAGGAATGCATCCATTTCATCTAGGTTGCTAAGCTTATTGGCATATAACTGTTCGTAATAACTTCTGATGATTGTTTCTACTTCCTTGGTGTTAGTTGTGATCTCTCCCTTTTCATTCATAATTTTATGAATTTGGGCTTTCTCTCTTTTCTTTTGGATTAGTGTAGCCAGTGGCTTATCTATCTTATTGATTCTTTCAAAAAACCAGCTTCTAGTTTCATTGATACGTTCTACTGTATCTCTGGTTTCTCCCTCATTGATCTCAGCTCTAATCTTGATGATTTCCCTTCTTATGTGTGGAGTTGGTTTGATTTGTTGTTGATCCTCCAGTTCTTTAAGGTGTAGAGACAGCTGGTGTGTTCTGGATTTTTCAATTTTTTTGAGCAAGGCTTGGATGGCTATATATTTTCCCCTTAGGACCGCCTTTGCTGTATCCCAGAGGTTTTGGACTGAAGTGTCTTCATTCTCATTGGTTTCCATGAATTGTTTCAGTTCTTCTTTGATCTCCTGGTTGATCCAAGCATTCTTAAGCAAGGAGGTCTTTAGCTTCCAGGTGTTTGAGTTCCTTCGGAACTTTTCCTTGTGATTGAGCTCCAGTTTCAAAGCATTGTGATCTGATAATATGCAGGGAATAATCTCAGTCTTTTGGTATCAGCTGAGTCCTGATTTGTGACCCAGTATGTGGTCTATTCTGGAGAAGGTTCCGTGTGCACTTGAGAAGAATGAGTATTCTGCTGTTTTAGGGTGGAATGTTCTGTATATATCTATGAGGTCCATCTGGTCCAATGTGTCATTCAATGCTCTTGTTTCTTTATTGATTTTCTGCTTCGATGATCTGTCTAATTCTGAAAGAGGCGTGTTAAGATCACCTACTATTAGTGTATTCATATCAATATGACTCTTTATCTTGATTAACAGTTTTCTTAAGTAATTGGCTGCTCCCATATTGGGAGCATAGATATTTACAATTGTTAGATCATCTTGGTGGATAGTCCCTTTAAGGATTATGTAGTGTCCTTCTGTATCTCTGACTACAGTCTTTAGTTTGAAGTCTAATTTATCTGATATGAGAATCACTACCCCAGCCTTCTTTTGAGTCCCATTGGCATGAAAGATGCTTCTCCACCCCTTCACTTTCAGTCTGCATGTATCTTTAGGTTCAAAATGGGTCTCTTGTAGACAGCATATGGATTGGTCCTGTCGTTTTATCCAATCTGCAACCCTGTGCCATTTTATGGGTGCATTTAGGCCATTCACATTGAGAGTGATTATTGATGAATATGGATGCTAAGATTCTCAACAAGATCCTAGCCAACAGGATCCAACAACACATTAAAAAGATTATCCACCATGATCAGGTGGGATTCATCCCTGGGCTACAAGGATGGTTCAACATTCGTAAATCAATCAATGTGATACAACAAATTAATATGAGAAGAGAGAAGAACCACATGGTCCTCTCAATTGATGCAGAAAAAGCATTTGACAAAATCCAACACCCGTTCCTGATTAAAACGCTTCAAAGTATAGGGATAGAGGGAACATTCCTGAACCTCATCAAATCTATCTATGAAAGACCCACAGCAAATATCATCCTCAATGGGAAAAAGCTTGCAGCCTTCCCGTTGAGATCAGGAACAAGACAAGGATGCCCACTTTCACCACTCTTATTCAACATAGTATTAGAAGTCCTAGCAACAGCAATCAGACAACAGAGAGAAATAAAAGGTATCCAAATTGGTAATGAAGAAGTCAAACTCTCTTCGCAGATGACATGATTCTTTATATGGAAAACCCAAAAGACTCCACCCCCAAACTACTAGAACTCATACAGCAATTCAGCAGCGTGGCAGGATACAAAGTCAATGTGCAGAAATCAGTGGCTTTCTTATACAATAACAATGAAAATACAGAAAGGGAAATTAGAGAATCGATTCCATTTACTATAGCACCAAGAACCATAAGATACCTGGGAATAAACCTAACTAAAGAGGTAAAGGATCTATACTTGAGGAACTATAGAACACTCATGAAAGAAATTGAAGAAGACACAAAAAGATGGAAGACCATTCCATGCTCTTGGATCGGAAGAATAAACATTGTTAAAATGTCTATACCGCCTAGAGCAATCTATACTTTTAATGCCATTCCGATCAAAATTCCACCGGCATTCTTCAAAGAGCTGGAGCAAATAATCCTAAAATTTGTATGGAATCAGAAGAGACCCCGAATCGCTAAGGAAATGTTGAAAAACAAAAATAAAGCTGGCGGCATCATGTTACCTGATTTCAAGCTTTATTACAAAGCTGTGATCACCAAGACAGCATGGTACTGGCATAAAAACAGACACATAGACCAGTGGAACAGAGTAGAGAGCCCAGATATGGACCCTCAACTCTATGGTCAATTAATCTTTGACAAAACAGGAAAAAATATACAGTGGAAAAAAGACAGTCTCTTCAATAAATGGTGCTGGGAAAACTGGACAGCTATATGTAGAAGAATGAAACTCGATCATTCTCTTACACCGTACACAAAGATCAACTCAAAATGGATAAAAGACCTCAACGTGAGACAGGAATCCATCAGAATCCTAGAGGAGAACATAGGCAGTAATCTCTTTGATATCAGCCACAGCAACTTCTTTCAAGATACGTCTCCAAAGGCAAAGGAAACAAAAGCGAAAATAAACTTCTGGGACTTCATCAAAATCAAAAGCTTCTGCACAGCAAAGGAAACAGTCAAAAAAACAAAGAGGCAACCCACGGAATGGGAGAAGATATTTGCAAATGACAGTACAGACAAAAGGTTGATATCCAGGATCTATAATGAACTCCTCAAACTCAACCCACACGAAACAGACAAACACATCAAAAAATGGGCAGAAGATATGAACAGACACTTCTCCAATCAAGAAATACAAATGGCTATCAGACACATGAAAAAATGCTCATCATCATTAGCCCTCAGGGAGATTCAAATTAAAACCACATTGAGATATCACCTTACACCAGTTAGAATGGCCAAAATTAACAAAACAGGAAACAACATGTGTTGGAGAGGATGTGGAGAAAGGGGAACCCTCTTACACTGTTGGTGGGAATGCAAGTTGGTGCAGCCTCTTTGGAGAACAGTGTGGAGATTCCTCAAGAAATTAAAAATAGAACTTCCCTACGACCCTGCAATTGCACTCCTGGGTATTTACCCCAAAGATACAGATGTCGTGAAAAGAAGGGCCATTTGTACCCCAATGTTTATAGCAGCAATGGCCACAGTCGCCAAACTATGGAAAGAACCAAGATGCCCTTCAACGGATGAATGGATAAGGAAGATGTGGTCCATATACACTATGGAGTATTATGCCTCCATCAGAAAGGACGAATATCCAAATTTTGTAGCCACATGGACGGGACTGGAAGAGATTATGCTGAGTGAAATCAGTCAAGCAGAGAGAGTCAATTATCATATGGTTTCACTCATTTGTGGAGCATAACCAATAGCATGGAGGACAAGGGGCGTTAGAGAGGAGTAGGGAATTTGGGTAAATTGGAAGGGGAGGTGAACCATGAGAGACTATGGACTCTGAAAAACAGTCTGAGGGGTTTGAAGTGGCGGGGGGTTGGGAGGTTGGGGTACCAGGTGGTGGGTATTATAGAGGGCACAGCTTGCATGGAGCACTGGGTGTGGTGAAAAAATAATGAATACTGTTTTTCTGAAAATAAATAAATTGGGAAAAAAAAATAAAAAAATAAAAACAGAAAAAAAATTACACAGTTTTTAAAGTTAATTCAAAAACTTTGATTTTATATTATTCTTTGATGTTAATGTCTTATAACTTATATTTAGGGCAGAATAATTCTTAAGTTTATTATTATTAAATTTTTTTCCATCTGTCAAGTAAGAACTGGTTTATATAAGTCAATATTGATCTCAAGAGGTATTCAGTCAGGTGGTGAGTTCTATCAGAAATAGAGCCAAACTATCACTATAAAAAGCTCATACATCATGAACAAAGAATTTATATTTAAATGACAAAATGTAGGGTAAAGATTCACACTTTGAAAAAGCTATGCAAATAATAGAGGAAGACTGCTTTCATATAGTTGTAGCACAGAAGAAAATAGGAAGAAAGGACAAATACCCAACTTTTGTAGCAACATGGACGGGACTGGAAGAGATTATGCTGAGTGAAATAAGTCAAGCAGAAAGAGTCTATTATCATATGGTTTCACTTATTTGTGGAGTATAACAAAAAGCATGGAGGACATGCGGAGTTAGAGAGAAAGGGGTTGGGGTAAATTGGAAGGGGAGGTGAACCATGAGAGACTATGGACTCTGAAAAACAATCTGAGGGGTTTGAAGTGGTGGGGGGGTGAGAGGTCGGGGTACGAGGTGGTGGGTATTATAGAGGGCATAGATTGCATGGAGGACTGGGTGTGGTGAAAAAATGATACTGTTATGCTGAAAATAAATAAATGAAAAAAAAATAGGAAGAAATTTCTAAGTACATAGGAAGGTCTCAGTCAATGAGAATTACACCTTTTCACCTTTGTAAAACTGTTGCAGATACTCTGTATAAAATGTTATTAATCCAATAAGAGAAGGAAGCATAGATGGCATCATCTAAATTTATATATAAAGTAGTATAATTAGAGATGATTTTCTTTGAAGGACATAAACAAAATAATTGTGCCCTTTCAATTATATAATTGAATTTTGATAAACAAGATGAATTCTCTACCCAAACTACAAAATTTGATATGCTGAAGAATCTCTCTCTTTGCCACTGTTATCATTTTATCAAAGCAGAATTTAAAAATCAATAGTAAACCTCAAACCCTGGATGTAGCAAAGGGACATAAAGAAAAAAAGAAAGAAAAGATATGTTTTTGAAGGTTTTTTTTTCATATAAAACTTACCTTGATAATAGTAAGGAAAAAGTCAATAATCGAAAATCTTTAATCAGTTAGTAAAATAAAGATAAGATGTTCTGAGTTCAATAAAAAAATAGTTAAACAAAACAAGGTGAAAACCTATAGAAGATGAAATTTGTTATGTTTTTTATAAAATATATTTTGTTTTGGGTATAAAATTGACTTTGGACGTTTTAAGGCACAAAGAGTTTGAAAGAATTAGCTATACATATTGGGAAGAGGGAAGTTATCCAAAAGCAATTAAATAAACAGAAGAAAATAGGATAAATAAATGGATAAAATTGTCAAATAGTTAAAAGGCAAAAAGAACATAATTTAAATCTTATATTTTGTTCATATCTAAGTCATATTTATCCAATAGAAAATTAAAATATCACTTCTAATGTTCTTTAGATGGGGCCCCTGGGTGGCAAGTGGAAGGCAGTTAAGTGTCTGCCTTCCACTCAGGTCATGATCCTGGGACTCTAGGATTGAGCCCTGCATTGGACTCCTTGCTTAGGAGGGAGCCTGCTTCCCCCACTCCTCTGCCTGCTGCTGCCCCTGCTTGTGCTTTTTCTCTCTCTTTCTCTCAGTTAAATAAATAAGGAAAACATTAACAAGAAAAAGGTGGTATCTTTAGAAAAAAAAAGTTCTTTTAGAAAGCAGTCAAAATCACAGTGTTTCTCATAGCAAACAACAAAGACCTGGATGAATAAGAGACAGTCTAGCCAGATTAGGGATAGAAGAATGACTTTTTTGAGAACCTACATAGAAGTTCAACATTGACATGGTAAAGTGATGCATCCTTACAGAGGAAAAGGGCCTTCAAGATATTTGTAATGGAGAATGAAAAATTAAACGAGCTTCAAAATTGCAAGTCAATAACTCTTCTCTCAGAAACATACAAAATCTTTTCTAAAGTGATTGGACCCTTGAACAGTGTGGGGTTTAGGGTACCAACTCCCTGCACAGTCAAAAATCCATGTTTAACTTTTGAGTCCCACAAAACTTAACTACTAATAGCTTGCTCTTGATGAAAATCCTTACATAAACACAAAGAGTTGGTTAACACATATTTTGTATGTTATCTGTATTATGCATTGTATTATTACAATAAAGTAAGCTAGAGAAAAGAACATGCTATTTAAAAAGTCACAAGGAGGAGAAAATACATTTATAGCGCTGTACCTTATCTAATGAAAAAAATCCGTATATAAGTGAACCCACACAGTTCAAACCTGTGTTGTTCAAGGGTCAACTGTATTCCATTCTATCAAGGAGGTTTCCACACTACAGTTCAAGAGAGAGGAGTCAGATTCTGTCCTAAGGTTGTGATATACTAAAGTGTCCTATAAATGATCTCTTAAGTTTAAAAGAAGATATGTCCTAAATTTGCCTCAAAATAATTTATATAAATCATTTTAAACTGCAAAATAAACCTTGAAAATGCTATAGTGAGAAGAATTTAAGCCTTCCCTTTGGAAAAATAGTACTTTACAAAACTTAAAAAATAAAACATATGGTTGATTGAAATTCCTTTGAAGACATAAACAATAGTTTTCAATTTTATTCCCTTTGCCATCAATGATTCAGACATCAATTGTTCAATATGAGGTCATTTTTAAACAAGGAGGCTCAAAGTTACTCTTGAAATAGGAAGGAAGGGGGTCAAACATTTCATACTGCACAATCATTAAATTCCTATGCAATGTGTAATACATTTACTTTCAATCATGTAGTAATACTTTTTTTCAAGGAATATTTTAATGTAACCCCAAACTCCAACTTCCAAATTGAACACATGAAGTTGAGGTCCACAACAATGGAGAATCTAGGAAGGAAAGAGAGAACTTTCTCTTAACCATGTGGATAAAGAGCTATCATTTGTTGCTTCATGAGAAGAAACACGGAGTCTGTATTAGATGTTACTGTATAACCTTGAGTGGCAGCCTATATGAAATTCTTTTGACAAGGTATGAGTTCAATCATTTCAGCAAACTATTTTTTGAAGTTTTAGTTTAGAACTCTTTCATTACATATAGACCTTATGTAATGGAACATGTGTGTAACTTATCTAGGTAATTATAACCATGTCATTGGATAAATAGGATAAAATCAGATAAATACACCCTTAAATGAGCAAATCAGGAGATAGACCCCTTGACCAGTTATACTTCAATTTAGGGGTAAATAAGGACAACCAAGAGGGTTTATCAAACCTGTATATTTCAGACTTGTACTCAGAAATTTTGACTCCATATTGTGAAAAAATAAGTGAAAAGAATGGAATCTTACCAAGTCGTATTGTTATTGGTGTTGTTATATCTTACCTACACTCAAGAATTGAAGTTACTTCTCCACAAAGCAAGGACTGACATGAGGTAAATATGTTGTGAATATATTTTATAGGAAGAGATTTGGAAACATATGTGTGTTTAACATGTGGCACTAGCAGTTCTATATTGCCTTCAAAGACAGATCGTGGGCATGTTATGACAGCAGACGGTCTTTTCACCTAAAGACATTAATCTTAGGGAAAAGAAATCATCCATCAGTTAGACTGAGCAGGTGGTGCTTTCTGATCTCTCTGCCCCCAGTCTCTACCCACAGAGCAAAGACTAATTGAATTTTCCTTACAATGTTCTTATGAAGGCAAAATGAAAACTGGTCAAGCAAAACCAAACAGCTAGAAAGAATGTAAATTCAATGCATTGCCAATTTAGCAAATTGGGTTTGGTTAAACTATCTTGTTTCCTAGGCTTAATGGGGTTATTTTGGAGCTTAACCTGAAAATAAACTCAGTCTTTTCATTTATTTTACAGACAAGAATACTAAAACCAGTGTTAACTTAAATTGGAGAAAGTTGGTAAGAATTCAAAATTTCTAATATTTTATCTTACTTTTAATTTTGTTAAGCAATTCTAATTTCAATGGTCCTTTCCTAGAAAATCTGAAGGTTATCTTCTTTTGGTGACCCAAATAGCACTGTCTGCCTAGTCACTTTCTCACCAACTTTGTTGTCAGGATATGATAGACCATTGGTCTGGAGGTAAGAACAATTTTATGTTGTCAGGATTCTGCTGTTAACCAGTAGTTTTTTGTAGGTCAGTGTGATGGATATTTATCTATCGATTCTGTGCTGGAGCAAAAGTCTCCATACTAAATTTCACAGACTCTTTTGGCAGGAGGGTATTAGAAAGAAAGCCTAAAGGAGGCATTAGAGGAAAGTGAGAAATTGGGAAGAGAGAAGGGACTTCTTATTTTCGGTGTTTATTTTTCATTTTTTATTTTTTAAAAGATTTTATTTATTTATTTTGAGAGAGAGACAGTGAGAGAACATGAGAGGCGAGAAGGTCAGAGGGAGAAGCAGACTCCCCATGGAGTTGGGAGCCTGATGCGGGACTCGATCCCGGGACTCCAGGACCGTGACCTGAGCCGAAGGCAGTTGCTCAACCAACTGAGCCACCCAGGCGCCCCATTTTCGGTGTTTAATAGTGTTGTCCCTGCAAGAGAAGACAGTTGCAGCTTCATACTCTGATCTGCTTTCTTTGGGCCCTTCCAGCACCAGCTTTCCTCCTCAGAGAGACCAAGACCAGGAAACTCAATCTCCTTCAATGATTCCAAGCTCCAGTTTCACATTTCCCGCTCACCACCTACCACCTACCACCACTAAGCTGTCTAAGCTTCCCGATGGACTCTATGAAGTGATTGCATTCCCTGTGATGTCCTCTGAGAGCTCTGGCTGTTATGATTCTAGCCCTGTGCCGTCCCCAGCCATGCAGTTCACCTCAGTATTCTGGATGGGCAAGAAAGAAGTGGGCATCTCTGACAGCATTGTGCATAGCCAGGAAAACCAGGGACTCTCACATTCTCACTTTACCACATGGAGAAAAGTGAGGGCTGAGAGATTCTTTCTTGGCATGAGTTATTTTAAATCAATAGGCTTATTTTTAATATAAAAGTTTGCATTTCAGATTGTTTAATATGAGCCCTTTAGAATTCAGCAGTGTTACTATTAGGATTAAGAAGGAAATAATTAATCTAAGTGGTAGATGACCTTCTAGTGGCAGAGATGAAACACAAGGGTAGAGGAAAGGTGATGCAGAGAAAGTGAAACTATTCCTCTTACCCCCTTAAGTGCATACAATCTCAGATTTTTTTGTTCCAGCTGTGTGCTAGAACTTTTCCACTAGACTCTTGGACTTCCACAAGGGACTTTTATCAATAGGTGGTTGTCAAAATTGGTGTTCTTTATGGGGAAGATGGTAGAAAACACCTACTCCATCATCTTACTGATGTCTCTTTTTCTCAGACACATCCTTACTTTGAAATTTTGGTAAAATGGAACCCAAACATGGTCTTTGACGTTAGAGAGCTCTTTCATTTACATTGTGAAATTAGAATATTCACTTACTCCTTGTTGGTCTTAGTATCTTTATGTTCAACATAGTTAAATACCTTGCAAAGTTATCAGGAGGATTAAATAAAATAATAAGTGAGTAAAGTTATTCATAAAATAGCTGTTCATAAATCAAATTTTACCACTATTTTTAGAGTAAATATAATGGAGTTGTTAAGAGTATTGGTTATAGAACTAAATAGATGTGTGTTCAAATTTTGTTGTAGGAATTGGATGACATCATGATAATAGCTTGTCAAGCATTAAGACCTGGAACATAGTTGTTTAATGAATGGTGAATTATCATTATTATCTCATTTGTCAGTTGCACTGGGTTCTCTATCTTCATGTATAGTTCTTTCCTATGTTCCCTTTACAAATGAAAATTTAGCTGCCTCATCTCTGCCTTTAGAAGATCATTCACCTACTCAGACTAACTGAGGATTTTCTTTTTAACTCCAACATTAACACTGTTGAGTTATAAAGGGTTTATGTTAAACAATCTGAAATGATAATTTTCATATTTAAGATAAAACCTATTGATTTCAAATAGTTTCCCCTTTAGTAAACTTTGAAATTCTTGATAACTTGGGAAAGGGAATTTTAATTTTTTTCCTGAGAGTAGAAGATTTATAATTTATTTGGGGATGCAGCAGAAATGTCAATTTGCCAAGTTTTCAAGGTACTTGAAGTGGATAAATGACAATTTTTATTGTTACTTTTATTGATTTTTCAATAATTTTTCAATAATTTTCAGATTTTTCATTCATTTTACAGATGATACTGTTAATACATGAAGAGCACAATTTACTTGTCAATGATTTAGCAACAGGTTTATTTATGATCAATGAAAAAACACAGTTGGATGTTTTCTAACATCTTTTGTCGGAAGATAAATAGATATAATTTCTGGTGAGGCAGATGCCCTAGACATAATTTTACCATTATCAACACATGTCTTTTAGTATTGATGTGCTGTTTTGAAATCAGTGATGTTTAAAACTACCATACTAGCTTGGTTCTCATTAAAAGGATCAGTGGTCTATGAATATTAATGTGAGAGAGTCCAAAGAACTAAAGGCCCAAGGATAGAATCAATGGAGGAAAAAAAAAAGGAAGCTCTACAGTAATAGGTGGGAAAAGTGAACCTACTCAGATATGATGTTGGGTGGCATATTAAAGGAAAATTGAAGTAATTTAGATTTGAATAAGAATATGGATAGACTTAAATTGCAATAGCAAGGGTGATTATGAAAAGAGTCAGATTGTGAATCTATTTTGAAGGTTGAAATTGGATGGATAAAGATTGTCAGAAAAAGAGAAGAAGCATTTTAAACTAGAAGATTTGGGTTGCCATTTGCTAAAGAGTAGAAGACAGGAAAGAACAATTTGGCAATAGAGTGGAAATCAGAATTGCAATTTTATACACATTAAGTTTGAAATACTTTCAGTAATTGAAGTAGTTATTTGATAAGCCATTAGATATTTGAGTCCAGAATTAAGAGAAGTGTAGGAAAGAGATACACACTTGAAAGTTAGTATATGGATTGCTCTTAAAACCACGAAACAGGAGAGATTATAGTTTGGAAATGAGCAAAAGGGAGGGGGGGAGAAAAGATTCAAGAACTATGGATCACCAAAACGTTTTGACTTAAGTCATAGGAAAAATCGAAAGGAGATGTGAAAGGGGAGTTGCATGTGCAAATTTATAGAAAACCCAGAGGAAAGCAACACATACTAAACCTATGAGAAAATAACCTTGCTAAAATGGTATTCTGTAAAGATTGCTGTGCATCTCATTTTCCTACTTTTAACGGCTAAGAATATTTATTCAGTCTTAAGGTGAGGCATCTGTTCATAACAATCCCTGCCCAAGATCTTCAAATTTGGATCTGATGAATATGAATAGGGACAGACAGGCATGAGAGACTGAATCTATATTCTATTTGAGGTATGCATTATACTTAGTTATCCTCAGTAATTCTTACCTGAGCAAACAATGCAATGGAACTTGACATCAATATCTGTTTCAGATTTATCAGTAAGTAATGAAAACTATTTTACATTTTCTGTGATAAGGTTGAGTTTTTTTTAACCCCTTAAAGGCCTCTTTCTCTTATTTACATGCATTAACCTGCAGATTCTTTAAGCTGTCTCTATTAATTGATTTTAGAAATTTTGCTACCTCCAATTTGCTCTCCCAGGTACTAACTACTGGATTTGTATTTCAATCAGTAATATCTTGCTTTCTTGCTATTATAACACTGCTATATAACCTTTTTTTTTTTTTAAATCTCTTTGTACATTTTGCTGGTCAGTGCCAAAGGATGGAATTTTAACCTTCTTTGAGCTAAAGAAAAAAAAAAAAGTCTTGAGTGGCGTATGAGCTAGGTTATGATTTATTTCATTGAACAGAAACTTGCTGATATATTTCTTATGTTTAATGTTAAAATTATTCTGTTTATAAATTCAGTGAATTTATAGTTTTTAAACACATCAATCTCCATATTACATTGAAAACATCAGATTATGAAATTGGTAAATGGAACACTGTAATTCAAACAAAAGTTTGCCTGTGTCAAACTCCATATTCTTTCTCCTACTTCAGAATATCTGTAGCTGCATCTACCAGGCAGCTTCCACACAGACTGGAAGAGAGTTAGAAGAGAGAACAGAAAATGCCCTAAAAATACTCAAGTGGTGGAGATTTCAGTCCAAATTCCTCAGCTTACACTCTTATAAAAGCATGTGTTAAAAGATTCTTCTCTAATCCTATGGTTATGAGTATATGCTCCATTTCTTATGCAATTCATATGGGAAGATATTCAACTGAACTACTATCTTACCATTGCCACTGTATTACCAACTTGAGCTGGTATAATCATTCCTCAAGTACTGCTGATACTGCTCCTATAATATATAGCAATAGTCAATCTCTAAAGGCTAACAATAATGATATAAGACAAAATGAAAGAACATCTTTCCTGAGAGTGAGGAATTGTGAAGGTTTAATTGTAGAAAAGCCAAAGATCATTCAGTCCAATACCTTAACTTAGCATATAAGGAAATTGAAACAGATACAAGCTATGCACTAAACCCAGACATTTTGACTCTTGTCTTTACTACACTACGGTGGAATTTCTGTCAAGAGAAGTGTTCTAAGCAATGTGGCAGAAAATTAAGTATGTTCATCTGACCCTGTTTCCTAGCGCTTCTGCTTGGGCCCATGGAAAACCACATACCCTTGTGTTAAGCATATCACCCGTGTTAAGCATATCATATGACTACTTCTGATGAATGAGTTGTGAGCATAAAGTACATTTGTCACTGAAGCAATGGAAGCTCCCAGTGCAATTAGTCAATCTTTCTCTTCCTTTGCAGCAGGTGTCTTGGAAGAGTCCTCCTGTTGAGCTGGCAGGTCCTTAATATTGAAGTATTCTGCATTCCTGCCCCTTGAGGCAACTTTTTTTGGACTTCAGTGAGTGAGAAAAAAAAACTTTGGTTGTATTAAGCCACTAAGATTTGGGGTTGTTGTTATCCAAGCAAAAACATCTTCTATTCCGACTAATTCAAGTACTTAAAGATGCTAAGAAAGGACCAAATCTTTGTGAACACTAGAATCGAAACCAAACATATAAGTGATCAAAGCACTGACTGAAAGCAAGATGCAAATAGATGACCTTGCAAAGTAGGAACAGTTATTATGAATTGAAGGCATGCTATGTGAGGCTGGAAACTCTGATTTGACATGAAATACTTTTTATCCTCTTTTAGGATTTACTTTATCTTCTACTGCAACTCCAATGTCATATTTAGGAAAGGAGAAATGCATATTAAAGGCATAAAAATAGAATTCTCTCCTTGAGTAGACACCACCTGTTCTGTGCACAGTCTTTCATTCTCTTTTTAATTTTAGCAAAGTGCATTTGACAAGATTTTTCTATCTGTGGAATGCTGTCAATGAGAAGTGGATCTGCTTTTTTTCTGGGGAAATGCTATTAGTAATGATAGTCACAGTTCAGCAACACTATAACAAGGTATTGCAGTATAATCAAATGATGCCTGTGGACTAGCAGAATGATTAAAGAATCAATCATTGGCTCTTGGAGAATTTTATCAGTCTCTTAAAAATAATTTATATGTACTGAGGTATAGATTCTTATTTTGAAAACTCTTACGTATATAACAGACTGAATATTGTTTTTTTAAAAATGAGTTAATAATTAAGAAAGTTTGATGACACAGAAAATAATTGACATGTGTTCTTGGTCAAAAAATAGTGGCTTTAATTTGATTTGGCAGTGGGAACCCAGATTATTAAGGAGCTGGTTTCCTTCATATGAGGGCTCTGGCAGAAAGACACTGTTAATATAAAGTTAGAAAAACTGAACAGATTTGCATTTTAAAAAATTATTTAAGACTTCTGTAAGATTTTTAGCTCAATATAACTGGACCCCTATTTTAGGTATATTTATTAAGCATGCGTACCTCTTGTATGGTTTGGAGTCCCTTTCATGTCCAGCATCTTAAGGAGCTTTATTTTTAACTATTTTTCATTAGGGAAATACTATAATTAACAAAATGTAGTTGAAAAGGTGAAGGGGGTAACTTGGGAATATGCAATTTGTTTTGTATTTTATTACTGAAATATAGCTGACATTTTAGTGTTAAAGTTATTTAGTTTCAGGTATACAACATATTGATTTGGCAATCCTACACATTACTCAGTGCTCACCATGATAAGTGTAGTCACCATCTGCCACCATGTAACATTATTACAATATTATTGACTAGATTCCATATGCTGTACTTTTCATCTCCATGACTTACTTATTTCATAACTGAAAGTTTGTCCCCCTTAATCTCCTTTATCTGTATTTTAATTAAAGAATATATTTTTGCATATTTCTGAAGTATTACTATACATGTGTGTTATGAATAGATAGGTGAATGGACATCTGGAACACTTTGAGTGTTTGATATTTATTCTCTAAATTGAGGTACATTTGTCAAAATAATTGTCATATTCTGAATATTCGTGTCTCCTCCTCCCCCAATTCATATGTTGAAATTCTAAACCTCAAAGGTAATGGTATTAGGAGGTGGGACATTTTGGAGGTGTTTAGGTCATGAGGGTGGAACCCTCATGGATGGAATTAGTATTATAAAAGAGAACCCACACAACTAGCACCCCAGTCCCTTTCATCATGTGAGAACACAGAAAGAAGTCACCAGTTTATGAACCAGCAGTAGGATTTTCACCAGAATGCGACTTTGTAGGCACATTGATCTTTCAACCACCAGAACTGTAAGAAAGAAATTTTATTGTTTATAAACTACCCAGTCCATGGTATTTTATTATAGCAATCTTGAATGGACCCAAAAGATAGTATTTCACGAATCTCTGAACACCTTTCTTCACAAAACAGGATCTGGACACAAAACACGATTTGGCCTCATGTGGAGTTAATCTTCTGCTTTTAATGGTGTCCTAGAGATTACATCTTAATCTTGGAACCACCTAGGATTGATAGGGTCCAAAGATTTGAAATCAACCATACAGCACTCTTCACTAAGAGCTTACTTCTTAGCTGGAACCACTGTTTTACATGGGCTTAATTTTTTTTTTTGAACTCTTCTCTGTATTCATTTTCTTTGTATGAAAAATTGCAATCCGACCCACAAATGGTAGGTTATATTTCTCTGTACTTTGAATTAGAATTCTGCCCATGTATGGCAATGGCAAGTGCAATGGCAATGCAATGGCAAGTTAGTGGATGATGGGACATGAATAGGGACTTAAATGTGTCATCATGATTTTTTTTTTTAATTTCAGCAATCACTTGGAGCAAAATGTCTTTCCCAGGGAGAGAGACATGTAGAACAGATGCAAACTCTCAAATCAGCGATGTTTAGTGTATAGCCATGACAAGTTGGCACAGAGCCATTCTTGTATACTCATAAAGTGTTGCATTGCTTTATACCATCAAGTATTAGGGTTATTTTATCATGCAATATATTGAATGCCACAGTTAAAACAAACAAACAAATAAACAAAAACAAACTAGAGCTGGACCATCTACCTATTAGTTGGAAATTCCTAAAATATCACAGAATTTCATATCCCTGTTTTCTATCTCCATTTATGAAATCAGAGGGAAATATTTTAAAAGGCCATGTTCATTTTACTATTTTTGCTCATGGTTGCCAATATCTACTATCTACTTTCTATTTATTGCTGTTTTAAGGTATGGATTTTTCTCTACCTTGATACTTGAAACTTGCAAATTCTCTCCAGCTTTTTAAAGTGCCTGATAGAATTAAAAAAAAAAATCCTAAATACTTTTTTTTAGACTTGATTTTTTTGGGTGTTGAGTTTCAGAAGTTCTTTATAGATCTTGTTCATAGGAGCAGTGTCCACAATAGTCAAAATGTGCAAAGAACCAAGATGCCCTTCAACAGATGAATACATAAAGAAGATGGGGTCCATATATACAATGGGATATTACCCAACTTTTACATCAACTTGGATGGGACTAGAGATTATCCTACGTGAAATAAGTTAAACAGAGGAAGTCAATTATCATATGGTTTCACTTATTTGTGGAACATAAGGAATATCATGAAGGACATCAGGAGAAGGGAAAAAATGAAGAGGGAGAAATCAGAGTAGGAGATGAACCATGACAGACTATGGACTTTGGGAAACAAACGGAGAGTTTTAGAAGGGAGGGGCATGAGGGGATGGGTGAGCCTGGTGATGGGTATTAAGGAGGTCACGGATCACATGGAGCACTGGGTGTTATGCACAAATGATGAATCATGAAACACTACATCAAAAACTAACGATGTACTGCATGGTGACTAACACAATAAAAAAGAAACTTGATATTTTTAAAAGATTTTATTTATTTATTTGTCAGGAAGTGAGAGAGGGAGTGGAAGCATAAGCAGGGGGAACAACAGATAGAGGAGAAGCAGGCTCCCCACTGAGCAAGGAGCCTGATGTGGGACTCGATGCCAGGACCCCAGGATCATGATCTGAGCTGAAGGCAGATACTTAACCAACTGAACACCCAAATATCTCAAAAATTTCTAGATACTTTTGAAATATCTGAATATCATTTTCTGTCCTGAGAACTAACATATCTTCACTGATTCTTTTAGTCTTATATGCTTGATTTAGCTAGACTGGAAACTACATATTGCCCTGTTGTGACATAAGGTCACCAGATATCTCAGTACTATATATAACATTATAATTTTTTACTTTCTTTGAAATTTAAATGACTTAAATTAGTCTGCAGATGCCAGCCAATATTACCTGGTAGGTTTTAAAGATCTACGTTTCTATTTTATCCATATCTCATTATGTACTGTAACACATAACCTGTTACTTATAAGACATCTATGGTTCAAGTCTTATTCTATAACCTAAGATACTATATGGTTAAAATATTTATAAGTTCTAAGGGTGGCCTTAGGAAAATAAAAAGAAGAGCTAAAAATCTAATAATTTTAACATTAGAAGAAGTATAGATAAAACATCTCCAAGAAAGGGAAAGAAAAAAAGGGGAGAACTAAAGTAATCAAAGTCAGAAGAACAATGCTTGCCATCTGCCTTCCAGATTTACTATATACACACACCTTATGACTAATTTGTGGGTTTATGGGTATGTTATTGTGAGAACCTCTATAAGACAAATAATATGAGCAAATGGAAAAGCAGAAGGCTATCCAAACACATTGGAGCTATAGTCCTTTAGTGAAAACTGGATTATTTAAAAGTTTTCTAAATTTAAATTCACTTAGCCAACATATAGTACATGATTAGTTTCAGATGTAGAATTCAGTAATTCATCAGCTGCATACAATACCCAATGCTCATCACATCACATGCCCTCCTTAAAGCCCATCATCCGATTATGATTATGCCATTCCTCCACCCACCTCCCCTCTAGCAATCTTCAGTTTGTTTTCTATAGATAAGAGTCCCACATGGCTTGTTTCCCTTTCTGTAACTTCCCATTTAATTTTCCCTCTCTCCTCTATGATCCTCTGTGTTGTTTCTTATATTCCACATATGAGTGAAACCATCTGATAATTGTCTTTCTTTGATTGGCATTTCACTTTATAAATATTTTTAACAAAACATGATGTATAACTATATGGTTTTATTTTATAACTTTATTTTATTTTATAACTTTAAATTATTTCAATAAAATAAAAATACACTTGATGAATAATTTCAGTATATAAATTTGTATATTTGTACATTTTTAATCATTAGAGTTTCTGCTTGTGACTCTGTGGTAAGCTATGATTCCCTGTCTTGCCCTATCTCTCTGTCCAGTCTTGGAGGCAGCCATTTCTTTTGCATCCTCTCTTCTCTAACAGATCTGAAAAGAGTTGTTGATTTTTTCAGCCTGTTTAGTTTTTTTTTTTTAACTTGTTATTAAGATACAGTGGTGACTTCTAATTTCTTTACATGTAGAACCTCATTTACATACTCATTGAATGCAATATTTTATTGGAATAGTATATACATTAAAGATGTACAAATATTAAAGCTAAAGCTTCTTTTTAAAAATTTTTATTATTATGTTATGTTAGTCACCTTACAGTACATCATTAGATTTTCAATGTAGTGTTTCATGATTCATTGTGTATAAAACCTAGCACTCCCTGCAATATGTGCCTTCCTTAATACCCCTCACCAGGCTAAGCCCCCATCCCCCTCCCTTCTTAAACCCTCAGTTTATTTCTTGCAGTCCACAGTCTATCATGGTTCATCTCTCCCTCTGGTTTCTCCCCTTTCACATTTTATTTTCTTCTCCAAATGTCTTCCATATTATTCCTTGTGTTGCACAAGCAAGTGAAACCATATGATAATTTACTTTCTCTGCCTGACTTATTTCACTCAACATAATCTCCTCCAGTCCCATCCAAGTTGATGCAAAAGTTGGGTATTCATCCCATCTGATGGCTAAGTAATATTCCATTGTATATATGGGCCATATCTTCTTTATCCATTCATCTGTTGAAGGGCACCTCAGCTCTTTCCACAGTTTGGTTATTGTGGAAATTGCTCCTATGAACATTGGGGTGTATATGGTCCATCTGTATCTTTGGGTTAAGTAGCCAGTAGTGCAATTGCTGGTTAATAGGACAGACGAAAGGTAAACCTTGATGCATCTTCATGAAGTGAGTGCACCTGTTTAACCAGCACCCAGATCAAGAAACAAAATTTTTTCGAACATTTAAGAAACTCCTCTCATGTTCCTTTCCAATAAGAATAACTATAATTAACAAAATACATTTCAAAAATCAAAATTTCTGAAGTCTGCTTCTGCCTCACCCCTACTAGTGCTCTCTCTCTTTCTCTCATTCTCTCTTGCTCTCAAATAAATAAAATCTTTAAGCAAATAAACAAATGCCCCCAAATTTGACACTCCTTCCATCATCAGAAGGTGAAATCCATGTTCTGTTTCCTTAAATTTGAATAACTTTTGACTATGGAGGATGATAAGCTAAATACCTTCTGAAGCTGGACATGTGGCATTTTCTATACAATTATCTTAGGAGATTTACACTAAAACAAAACCTCTGGAAAAGCCAAGCTGCCATATGATGGAACTATCTGGAAATGTTCAGCCAAAATCACCAGATGAGTTTCCAAATGACAACCAGAATCTACTCAAGATAAGTGAAGGAAGAAGCCTTTGTGGTGATGCCAGCCCCAGCCTCCATTTTACTATAAAAGCATGTGAAAATTTGGGTGATAGTCAACTAGTTGAAACCAGTCAATACTTAAAAATGTAACATTTTATAATAAAGTGGTTACTATATTTTATGTCACTACTTTTTGGAAGTAATTTGTTATACAACAACAGTAGTAGAACTAATCTTTGTACTTGAAAGTGCCATAACAAAAATTTATAGCATGTTTCATTGGATTTAGAACAAGTTAACAGTGGAAATGATGTTAAGCAGTGTTTTAGTGAAAGCTTAAAGGGCCAAGAGAGGCAAAGATGTCTAAATGTCATCAGGAGCACATGGGGGTGGGGCACTTATATGTTTTGTGAATCTAGAAGAAAGGAGACCTCATTTGACAGAAAGTTTGCTGACATTCTCATGTAGGATAATGTGGAAATAGGAAATTTACCTAAGGAATTTGAGAGCCTAACTAAGTTGATTACCAGGCAGAGTATTAATATACCACATAGATTTTCCTAGTCAACTCTACTAAAATGGGAGAAATGAGAGGGAAGAAAAAAAAAGAACTGTACAGTGAAATTGGAAAAAAAAACTGTAAAAGATAAGATCCTGTAAATTAAAAATAAAATTATTTTTCATTCCTTCCCAGATGTCAAAATTTCACCTAGGGTGGGAGAGGGAGAAAGAAAGCCTTCCTTGCTAAGATCCCATCCAAGATAAAATTATATTATTCTTTGTTGAAGACATCAAAGAAACACAAACTTGTGCCTCACCAAAACTTTTAAAAAGATAAACCTCTAAGGATCTTAAGGGCATGTCTTCCAAATCTTGTTTAGTACCAACAGGGCTTCTACTCTTCTATCTTTGAGTACTACCAGTCTCAAGTGTTGTTCCATAGGACTTTCACTAGGAAATCAAGGTAAAGATGGGCCTATGTGGCAGTGTTTGACAGCTGTGCCTTTTATTTAGAGGAGCGAATACTCACAAAGTTGATAGGATATTGTTTCTCTTGGAAGCACTGGCAACTCAAGCAGAAGGGAAATAGAGAACACATGTTATTTTAAAATAAGTTTTTGGATCCCCAACATCTTTTGGACAGAGAATAGGCTGAGAATACTCAGTTATAATCTTTATTTTCCTATTGAGAAAGGATGCATGACTAAGAAAATTGAATCAAAAGCTCAGAGAATGGAGCCAATATCCATGGAAAATTATTTCCAAGGAGTAGTCCTAGACCTGTCAACATGTGCTCAGCTAGGTTTCAGAATTGCTGAACACCAATGACTGTTCCTGCATTTCAGCTCCTTCTTTTTGAACAGCAGTATTTACTGCTCTAATGCCTTTACATTTGTGTGTTGGGTTCAACTAGGTAACTAATTTGTCATTTTTCAGTTCATAGGTCTTCAAACTGAGAAAAATATTATAAAAGGACTGTTTCCAACAAACTCAACTCAGAAGCTTCATCTTGACTTGGATTTGACTTAGATGACAAAATTTTAGACATTGAGTTATGTCTTATGAGGTTTTTGAGAGGTCTTAGAAAAACATTCAAAATTGAAATGTATTTTGAGTTTTATGGGATAGTTCAGTCTGGTAGCATTATAAGAATTTAACTGACTATATGTCTGTCCTTACAAGAGAAGGCCAAAATACTTTGGAAGGAAGGATCCTGAAATATATGTACTGATTTTACATTATATAATATTACAATTAAGTTTTACAACATCTATGTTTCTATTTTTTTTAATGTGGGAGGAATGTGAATAATTTATTGCCAGTGTGTAAACCATTACTCATTTATAACAACCTCTGAATTCTTTGACACTCTTCCCAGCAAGAGATAAATATCTTTGCTCTTTCTGCTTGAATCTGGGTGGATTGTAACTGTGGCAGAAGGAACATTATACAATTTCTGTCTGCATCTCTTGGTCCACACACATTGTCCCTGATATAAGGAAGCCAAGCATCTATGAAATGGTTGCATGTAGATGTTCTAGCTGGTGACCACAGAAAAGGTCCCAATGACAATGAGTATCAACCATCAGACGTAAAGGAGGAAGCCTCTGTAGACACCAGCATCACCACTTACTGCAGCTGAGACTCTAAGTCATGAACCAAGTAGCTGAACTCAGTTAGCCATTAGAACCATGAGAGATAATAATGACATAATTATTGTTTTAAGCCATTCAGTTTTTGAGTCGTTACTCTGCAATAGTAACACGAACACTACATAATATGTAAGACTAGAGCTCAACTTAAATATGCTTTAAAGGCAAAACATGCCATTTGTTCTTTACCAAGAGTTCAGCTTTACTGACAATGCATTTTATTTTCTAAGAGTGTATTATTCTGCCTTGTTTCATGGAATCTTTGATGATAGAATACCAGGTAATTATAGAAGTTAATAAAAATGGTTTTTGGCATGCTTGTTGATCATATATGGGAAAGCAGGTCAGGTGGAACTTATCATTGCATGCTGAAAAAAATCAGTTCATGTATTGAATACTTCTTCCTTCCTAAGCAAGTGCTTTGGAGGATAAAAATTTTATAGTAAAGGGCAGGGGTTTATTTGAGGTGCTGTTATGTTGCCAGGATAAACTATTCCAGAATCTTTGAATCTCTTTATATACTAAAATACACTTAGTTTAAAAATGTTTCTCAGTGTCATCATTTTAACCCTTAGGTTCATTAAGAAATTATTTTCAGAAGTTGTTTAACTTGTCCATGTTTCTGATATATCAGTTCTTTGGTTTTTCAGTTATTGTTTGATCTCTACCAATTAAGATACCTATCTGCACTTTGCTAGTGTGTTAGAAGGTCCTCACTGCTTCGTGTTCAAATAGCTCATCTGTATTCCCTGAAAATGCTTCCTTTCTTCTGTAAATTGACTGTTAACAGGGAGTTTATAAACCATTTTAATTAATAAATCCACTCTTTTCCTTCGTGAATTAAATACACTTTCATGTGGGTAGAGAGGATAGTAAGGTCCATTTCAAAGACGCTCTGGATTTCACCTACAAAAAGCAATCAGTTTTTAAACCTCATTTAAGCTTTATCTGGCATTACAAAAGCTCAAACTCCTATACACTGCTTTCAAGTAGAAAGTAATGGAATTTCAATTTTGCTACATAGATTTCTTAGTGATGCTTGAAGAGTTTGATTTAACTAGATAAATGAATTAAAGGGTTGAAAAAGGAAGTTCAAGGAATACATTTTGTACGTGTATGTTGGGTTATTTAATAGAAAAAAATGGTAGTAGTTAGATAGCTTTACTAGAGATAGAAGAAGAACTTGATTTAAATTCTAACATGAATCATTAGATACAGGAGATAATTTGCTGACAAGCATTTAATACATTGGAAATAAGTTCCTCACGAAAGTTGTGAAACAGCTGTCCCCAGAAGTTAGCATTTTCTGCAGATTATAGATAAATGCTGAATGAAAAAAATTCATATGCTCAGAGATCACTCAAAGATTAAAATAACTTTTTCTCATAATCCACTTGAAATAATTTTGAAATCTATGCTCCTCACATATTTTTAGGTTTTCATTTAATTTTTTTCATTACAAGTTTAAATAGTTCCCAGGGATGTAGTTTTGGGGTATATTATAATTGTTGACATTTAGAAATAAAACTGTTGCACCCCTTTTTAAAATAATCAATGGAATCTAAGTACCAGGATGATTTGATATTTACCAACACTCAGATTTAAAAACAAAGCAAAACTAAACATGACACTTATTATTAACATTCAGAATTTACATTTTTCTTTCTCCTCATAATTTTATTTTCATTCATTTCCCTCTATAAATGTATATCCTAATATTTCAAATAAGTTCAAATCAATTCATCTGCATGGAATCTTTTCATATAATAAAAATGAGGTTAAAATATTAGTATAGGTATTCTAAGCTTACATATATAATACTAAACACATAATTTAATATTTTTGTGCCATTAAAAGTCTTTAGTTAATCATTCTATGGTTCTTTTATAGGATTTACATATGTATAAATTTAGGTACTTATTAAGTTAAATTAAATTCTGTTCTTATTAAAATGTATATATGTTGCAATTTTAAAGTAAATTTTATTTCCTTTGACAGTAAGGTATAAAGCATTACATTTCTTTTCAAGATTTAGATAACACTACAATTATAATAAGTAAATAAACTAAATGCCTTAAAAGCTCAAAGGATTAAAAACTTTTATAAATAATTATTAAAGATAAAATTTAAACTTGTATTGGTATTAAACCTCTTAATGAGAAGAATCCTGATCAACATTCCTCATATATTTAATGAAAGGGAAATTATAAATTAAAAAAGCCAATTAGTTCATGGGTTAGACTATTATTTTGCTTTTTTGTTGATAGAAAGTATAAAATATTAAAATTTTTAAAGGAAAAAATAAGATTAGGAGTGACTCAGAATAACTACTTCTTGATATTATTTGATTAAATAAATAATAGCTATATTCTTGAATGACATTTCATGTGAAAAAAATTAAGGAACAGCCTATGTCAGCTGTTTGAAGGTGTTTTGCTTTTCAAATTGGTCTTAAAATAGGCAAGGGAAACAAAAAGAAAAATAAACTATTGGGTCTACACCAAAATAAAATGCTTCTGCTTAGCAAAGGAAACCATTGACAGAATGAAAACATAACATACTGAATGGAAAAAGATATTAGCAAATGATATATTTAATGAGTTAATATCCAAAATATATAAATAACTTATACAACCCAACATCAAGAAAACAAATAATCTGATTAAAAAATGGACAGAAGACATGAATAGGCATTTCTTTAAACAAGACATACATGGCCAATGGGCACTTGAAAAGATGTTCAATGTCACTCATCATTAGGAAAGTGCAAATCAAAACCAAAATTAGATATCACCTTATACCTTTCAGAGAGGCTGGTATCAAAAAAGTAAGGGGGTACCTGGGTGGCTCAATGGGTTAAGCCTCTGCCTTCAGCTCAGGTCATGATCTCAGGGTCCTGGGATCAAGCCCTGCATTGGGCTTTCTGCTCAACAGGGAGCCTGCTCCCCCCCCCCCCCCGCCTACTTGTGATCTCTGTCTATGTGTCAAATAAATAAATCAAATCTTAAAAAAAAGTAAGAAATAACAAGTGTTGGTGAGGATGTGGAGAAAAGGGGGCTCGTGCACTCTTGGTGGGAATGTAAATTGGTGCAGCCTAGTGGAAATAGTATGGAGATTCCTCCAAGAATTCAAATAAAAATATCATATGATCTAGTAATTCCACTAGCATGTATGTACACAAGGGAAAAAAAAAACACTAATTTGAAAAAATATAAGCACTCCTATGTTTATTGGGGGGATTATTTACAATAGTCAATAAATAGTGCAAACTAAGTGTCCAGTGATACATAAACAGAGAAGATGTGGTATACACATGTGGTGGGATATTATTCAGCTGTAAAAAAAGAATGAGACCTTGCCATCTGTGACAACATGGATGGACCTAGAAGGTAGTATGCTAAGAGAAATATGTCAGACAGAGAAAGACAAATACCATTAATATAGGAATCTCTGTATATTTATGGAAAGTCAAATTTTTTTAAAGATTTCTTAGTTGGATAATCTATACATTTTTATGTTTTGAGAAAAGTAGCCATTATAAGATTTTAAATGGCTGGGAGGGACTGGTGTAAGAAAATACCTACTCTGAATTGAGCTATCGCCATCCAGCAGCAATAATAACGACCCTCCATCCGGTTGGGTTTCAAAAAAAGCCCTTTATTTCATATGGCCATCGCTTATATAGGGGAGCTAAGCCAATCAGCATAGACAGCGATATGCATCCACCAATCTTAAGCTTGTTACCAAGTACCCACAGCATAGCAATAGTTCAACAGCCAATAGGTAGTACTTCCTGTTTACGATCAGTCCCTCTAGACACACCTTCTGGCAAATTGTCAGGCGCCATTCTGCAAAGCTCTGCGGTTGATGGATCTCTGGGCCCCTGGAACATCCGCCCTCGACATTGAGCAAATTTTCAATGGAATAAAAACATTGGTACTAGGTAGGAGTCTTTTGTAGGGAGGGTAAGAAATGATAGAAGCTGGAAAGAAGGGAGTGGTAAGAGAACATTAGAATAAAGTTAGCACTGAGAGTGAGTTAGGATATAAATTCGGCATAGTGTGTGTGTGTGTGTATGTGTGAGAGAGAGAGAGGGGTGGGTAGGAAAGGGAAGGTGGGAGAGGTCATGTTTTCTTAGTTTTTTATTTGACTGACAAGGAAAATAATGGCCTCATAAATTGATATTGAGAATCCCTGGCATAAAAAAGTGTTGGGGAATGATTTGAACTCTAGACAACTTGAGTTAACTGAGTGACACTGTTTTAATATATTTGGCATTCGCTTCATGTCCAAAATTTGAGGAAGTCCAAAATGGTGACATACATTTAAGAATTACCACAGCAGGGGCACCCGGGTGGCTCAGTGGGTTAAGCCTCTGCCTTTGGCTCAGGTCATGATCTCAGGGTCCTGGGGTCAAACCCGCATTGGGCTCTCTGCTCAGCAGGGAGCCTGCTTCTCCTTCTCTCTCTCTGCCTGCCTCTCTGCATACTTGTGATCTCTGTCAAATAAATAGATAAAATCTTAAAAAAAAAAAAAAAGAATCACCACAGCATCTATAAGAAGACTTTGAAGAAATAGTTAAATCTATACATATAAGGAAAACTAATTCCTATCAGAACTTTGCTCAGACTCCTTTCCCCTGTCTCAGGTGTAAAAATCTTAAAATATAGTTTTTTAGTTCCTTTCTATAAAATCTTCCTCTTCTGAATTTCATTCTTGTCTCCTATGCTTTTTCTTTAGTTATCTAGGCTTTAATATCTTTAATTTCTCCATCCTATTATTTTCTCCCTATTTTTAATATCTAATCAGACATTAAATTCAGGTCTGTTTTCCATATCTTTTCCTTTGTTTTCAATTATCTTATCTTTAGCTTTGCGCAGTGGCAGTATCCTAGCCAATGAGGTTTATCCGAGGTGCGATTATTGCTAATTGAAAACTTTTCAATTATCTTATCTTTTAACTTTGCATATTTTGTAAATGATCTGCTGGCCATCCATTCTTCCTTTCCATATGGTACATTACTTCCATATTAATCTTTCAAGTATAATATTTCTAGTATACTATTTGGATTATTTTGGTTTCTAATATAGTAAGATTTGAACTAATGTATTTTTTCAAAATTGTAAAATCTTTCAGTATACAAACTGAAAAATAGTTTTTTTAATTTTCAAAAGATGTGTACATTCTTTGTAGTTTTATTATTTTTATTTTTTAAAGATTTTACTTGTTTGAGAGAGGGAGAGAGAGAAAAAGAGCATAAACACAGGGAGGGGGGATGGGAAAGGAAGGGAGAAGTAGACTCTGTACTAAGCAAGGCCCTCCCCCACCCACCCATACATGTGGGGCTCAATGCAGGACTTGATGTAGGGCTCCATGCATGACTTGATCCCAGGACCCTGGGATCATGACCTGAGTTGAAGGCAGATGCTTAACCAACTGAGCCAGCCAGGTGCCCTGACATTTTGTAGTTTTAATGATAAGTTGCAGACATAAATATTTTAACTTTCCCCTATTTATTGCAATAGAGTAAAGATAAAAGGCACTCTTTTCTTTTTTTTAAATAGTTTTATTTAATTCAAAGAATAGCATTTTATTTGGGTCCAAAGAATAACCAATACTTTATATGCCATAAAATCCACCCGTTTTAAGTGTAAAATGCATGAATTTTAGTGAGTTTACAGAGATGTGCAACCATCTCCAGAATCCAGTTTTAGAACATTTCCATTACTCCCAAGAGGATCCCTTCTTATCAATGACAGACAGTTCCCTTTCCCACCCTTAGCCCTTGGTGATACTGGTTTGCTTCCTGTCTATGCATTTATCTTTTATGGACAGTTTATATAATTGAATGGCACAGTTTCTTTTACTGAGAATAAAATCCAACATCCATTTATGATAAAAACTCTCAACAAACTAGAAACAGAGGAAAGCATTACCACTTGGATTAAGAACATCTACAAAATACCTGTAGTTACCATGATACTTAGCAGTGAGAAACTAGATGCTTCACACTAAATTGGCATGTCAGGGATGTCTTCCCTCACCACTCCTATTCATTGTTGTACTGGAAATTCTAGCTAATGTATTAAGATAAGAAAATGAAATAAAAGCTATTTTAGGAAGCAAAGAACAAAACTGTCTTTGTTCACAGATGACATACTTGTCTATATAGAAAATCCCAATCCAAAATAATAAAAGAAAAACCTCTTACAACTAATAAGAAATTATAGCAAAGTGACAGATTAACATAAAAATCAATTGCTTGCTTATATACCAACAGAGAACAAATGAAGTTTTAAAAAATATTTTTAAAAATATAATTTACATTAGCACCTAAAAAACTAAAAATCTTTGGAATAAATCTAACAAAATATCTATATGATCTGTATACAAAACTCTGATGAAAAGAAGTCAAATTAAATCTAACTAATTTATAATGCATTTAATATTCATGGCTAAAAGAATTCATTATTGTTAAAATGAGTTCTCACAAATTTGATCTATGTTCAATACAGTCCCAGACAAAATTTTGGCAAGTTGTTTTGTGAATATCAACAAATGGGTTCTCAAACTTGTATGAAAAACCAAAATAGGCAAATAGCTATCACACTATTGAAGAAGAAGAATAAAAATGGAGAACTAATGCTACTTTATGTCATTCTTAGTGTAAAGCTATGGTAATTAAGATAGGATGATATTTACATAAGAATAGACAAATAGATTAATGGAATACAATAGAAAGTCAGATATAGACTCACATAATTATAATAAACTAATTCTTGACAAAGAAGCAAAGGCAATTTAATGTAGAAAGAGTAGTCTTTTCAACAAATGATGCTGGAAAAAGTGGACATTCCTATGCAAAATAGAAGAACAAAAGCCCCAAATAATCTGGACACAGATCTTACACATAGATAGAGGTCTTAAATATTTTATAAAAGTTAACTCAAAATCTATTACAGACCTAAATGTAAAATGGAAAACTATAAAGCTTCTTTTTTTTTTTTTTAAAGATTTTATTTATTTTTATTTGACAGAGAGAAATCACAAGTAGATAGAGAGGCAGGCAGAGAGAGAGAGAGAGGGAAGCAGGCTCCCTGCTGAGCAGAGAGCCTGATGCGGGACTTGATCCCAGGACCCTGAGATCATGACCTGAGCCGAAGGCAGCGGCTCAACCCAGGCGCCCAACTGAGCCACCCAGGCGCCCACTATAAAGCTTCTTGAAGATAACACAAAAAATATAGGTGGCATTGGCTTTGGCAATGATTTTTAGATACAAAAACAAGAGCACAGGGGCGCCTGGGTGGCTCAGTGGGTTAGGCTGCTGCCTTCGGCTCGGGTCATGATCTCAGGGTCCTGGAATCGAGTCCCGCATCGGGCTCTCTGCTCAGCAGGGAGCCTGTTTCCTCTACTCTCTCTCTGCGTGCCTCTCTGCCTACTTGTGATCTCTCTCTGTCAAATGAATGAATAAAAAATCTTAAAAAAAAAAAAAGAGGACACGTATAAGAAATAATGAATACTGTTAAAAAAAAAGAGCACAATTCATAAAGGAAATAATTGATAAATTGGAGCTCTTAACATTTTTTAAAAATTATGTTTTGTGAAAGACACTGTTAGGATGAAAGACAAACTATGGATTAGGAGACAATCTTTACAAAGCACATATCTGATAAAGAATTGATACCCAAAATATACAAATAATTCTTAAAACTCAACAATAAAAAATAACATAATTAAAATAGCAAAAATATATAAGCATATATATCAACAAGGAAGACCTTTGGATGCTAAGCAAATGTATAATAAATGTTTAGCATCATATATCATAAGGGATTTACAAGTTAAATCAACAATTAGATACCAGTACACATCTAATAGAATGCCTGAAATCCAAAACATTGATCAAATTCATGTGAAGATGTAGAGCAACAGGAACTCATCAATTGCTGATGGGAATGCAAAATGATATAGTCACTTTGCCACACAGTTTGGTCTTTCATACAAAATAAAATATACTCTTACCATATGATCCAGAAATCACACTTCTTAGTATCCACCCATAGAGGCTGAAAACTTAGGTCTGCCCAAAACTTGTAAATGTATGTTTATAGCAGCTTTATTCATAATTGTTAAAATTTGGAAACATTTGAGGTTTCTTTCAATAGGTAATGGATGAACAATCTGTGTTACATCTATACAGTTAAATATTCTTTGGTGATAAAAAGGAAATGAGGTATCAAGTCCCCAAAAGACAGAAAAATTTAAATGCAAATTTCTAAATGAAAGAAGCCAATTTGACAAGACTACATACTGTTGGATTCTAACTATATGACATTCTGAAAAAGACACAACTATTGAGAAAGTAGAAAAGATCAATGATTGCCAAGGTTTTAAGGGTAGGGAAGAGAGATGAATATGTGGAATATAGGGGACTAATTCTTTATGAAACTATTCTGTATGATACCATAATGGTGAATACATGCCATCATTTGTCAACTATAAACAGCACAGCACAAAGAGTGGGCTTTAACATAAAATATGGACTTCAAATTTTTGTTCACTATAATTTATCAATATTATTTCATCTAGTATAACAGATGTACTATACTAATACCAGATATTAATAGGGGAAAGATGAGAGATATGTGGGAGAAGAATATATAAACATTTTGTATTGTTCTTTTTTTAAACCTAAAACTGCTTTTAAAAATCTATTAATTAAAAAATGTGATACAAATACCCAGCTGGAAGTCTTATTTGCAAATATAACAGATACCATTACTGATCTCCCCTGGACCTTACTATATCATGCACAGAAATAATTCTGTATTTGTTTTTGGATGCATTCCTAGATATCCATCTGTTTTGAGGCTTTGTATCAAGGTAAATTGACTGTTATAAAGATAAAGGTGTATTGATTTAAAATCATCTAGGCCAAGATTTTTATCTTGCCAATACAAAAATATGTACAATATTGAAGAATCATAAACATTCAAGCCCTCTATTTGTCTTCTTCTTCCTCAAAAAATACAGACTGAGATCATATTTCTGTTTCTTACTCTATGTGTGAAAGTACAAATAGAAAAATTTTGTTATAAAATTAGTGGAGAACTTCACCCAAATCTGTTAATAGTGATATGGAAAAAACCATGCCTTTTCCTAGAACTCTTCATTATTTTTTCCCAACCCTATATTATGAAAAATTTCAAGCTTATAGAAAAGCTGAAAGAATTACATAAGTTTTGGTTTGCTGTTACTGTCATAATAAAATACCAGAGACTGAGTGGCTTAAAAAAAAAATTATTTCTCTTCGTTCTGGAGGCTGGAAATCAAAGATCAAAGTGTTAGAAGGTTTGCTTTCTTCTAAGTCCTCTCTCCTTGGCTTACAGATGACTATCTTCTCACTGTGTCTTCATATGGTCCTTTCTCTGTCTGTGGGCATCACTTGTACCTGTTTTTCCAGTTATAAGGGCTTCACCTATAACCTTATTTTGATTACTTCCTTAAAAATGATTAATTTGCATTTGTAGACTTTCATAAACACAACAATACAGTATAAACTTTGTTGTATAAGATTTCTTTCAGAGTAATAGTTTCAATAATTCACCCATGATTGTTTCTTTTTATTACTAAGTGATAATATTTTTTCTCTTTCTTTTGTTCATGGCCACATGGCTCCTTCAAATTTGGAGCTATTATTTTGAAAATCTGCTAATGTACACTCTTGAGCAAATCTCATGTGAAGAAATTGGCAAAAGTCAATTGTTTGCCTATTTACCAGCAATGAAAAAATAGCATTTGACATTAACACAATACTACTTAATAACAGCACCAAACTAAGTAAGTACAGGATCTATTTGTGGAAATTCATGAGACACTGATGAAAAAAAAAATCAAAGTAGATCTGAATAAATGGAGAAATTTTTTATGTTTATGGAATTAGAAAACTCAATATTGTTAAGATGTCAATTATTCCCAATTTAATCTTTAGATTTAACATAATCCAAATAAAAATCACAGCAAGTGATTTTGTAGATATAGATAAACTTATCTAAAATTTTATGTGGAAAGGCAAAAACCCATAATAATAAACACGAGACTGAAGAAAAAATATTAAAATCAGAGTACTGATACTACCTGATTTCAATATTTACTATAAAGCTATAATAATCAATAAAAATAGTCCCTAAGTTAAAATATGGTGTTGTACACTTAAAAATTTAAGAGAATAGGTCACATGCTAAATGTTCTTAACACACACACACACACACACACACAATCAACACAGTATTGATAAAAGAATAGATATAGCTCATTAAATAGAATACAGAGAGCCCAGGAATAGACTCAAGCAAATATAATCAAGTAATCTTTGACAAAAATACAAAGGCAAAACAATTGAGAAATACTAATCTTTTCAAGAAATGATGCAGGACAACTGGACATCTATGAGCAAAAAAAAGTGAATCTAGATACAGACCTTATACTTTAGGCTGAATATTGGTATTCCTCCAAAATTCATACATTGAAATCCTAATACCCAATGTAATTGTATTAGGAGATGGAGTCTTGAGAGGCAATTAGGTCATGAGAGCAGAGACCTTGTCTACCCTCAGCCCTGGGTAGATCACTTGACCCCTTCTATCATGTGAGGTAATAGAGTGAGGGTGCTATCTATGAATAAGAAAGCAGGCCCTCATCAGAAAGTGTCCATGCTAGTGCCTTGATCTTGGTCTTTACAGCCTCCCAGAACTGTGGAAAAGAAATGTTTCTGTTTATAAGTCACCGAGTCTATGTTATTTTATTATAGAAGCCCAAACGGACTAAGACAGCTTACATCTTCCACAAAAATTAGCTAAAAATGTGTGATAGACCTAAATGCAAAACATAAAAGTATAGAATTTCTAGAAGCAAACATAGGAGATAATCAACATGATCTTGGGTTTGTCAGTAAATATTTATGTATTTATGGAATAAAAAACTAAATATGTTTAAAAAAAGATACATTAATTTTATAAGTATTTTTTAAAAGGCCATGTGAAAGACTTTAAGAAAGTAAAATTACATTCCATAGACTGGAGAAAATATTTGTAAATCACATATCTGATGAAAGATATGCCTCTAGGGTATACAAAGAATTTTTAAAACTCAAAAATAATGAACTGTAAGAAAAAATGCTCAACATCCTTTGTCATTTGATAAATGTAAATCAAAACAACAATAATGTGCCAATACACATTATTTGAATGGATAACATCTAGAAGAACCTGGCAATACCAAATGCCAGTAAGGATGTGGAGGAGCAGAAACTTTTATGAATAAGTGATGAAAGCAAATGATAGTGTAGAAATTAGTCTGGCAATTTTTTAGAGTTGAGTATAGACTTAACGTATGATCTATTAATTGCTCAACTGCTTTAAATACTAATGTCCATGCCCTTTAATATATGAATATAAACAAAGTGTGATATATCCATACAATTAAATATTATCTGGCAAGAAGGAAGAATGAACTATAATATATTTATCAACATGGTAAATCTTGGATGTATTTTGTTAAGTGAAAGTAACCAGATTGAGATGCTACATATTTTATGATTCCATCAATATGACATTCTGGAAAATGTAGAAAACAGGTCACTCATTGCCAGAGAGTGATTTGTTGAGAAGAAACATATGGAAAATTTCAGAGTCATGGAGATAATTTGTATGGTGAACCTTAGTGTATACAAGTAAAAAAGTAATCAACTTTTGTTTGGGGATGTTAGGGAATCCTAAAATAAGATGGGGTTTCTGGTGAAATTGTGGAGAGTGGCATGGGGTCTGGGATGGTGCTTATTCTGACCAGGTAACCTGTCCTTCTTGATATATCTGAGTATTAAAATTTCTGCACTGTGAAATTTCCAAGTACATGGCCATATGTCTGCTTAGAGAAGAGTTAATGGACTCATCACAATATATATTTACTGTCCAACTAGTTTTTTAGCCAATGGGTTTCAGATATGAAAATAGGCTTAGGTCTGAAAACTGGGTGAAGGATTATGATCTGGAAAGACCATCCTCAGTCTCCTGCTTCTGCATTCTTACCTATTTGGGTTGTAGAAGTTAAATAGAGTTGGCTGCCCATCTATGTACCTATAAGGATGCTGCCTTATCAACCATTTTTACCTCCTCCTGTGGAAAAAGCCCTTTCAATTGACCATTTGAGCTCATTGGCCATTAAAATAATTGTGGCATTTTTGCTTCTGAATGTTGTGTCCCCATTCGGTCTCTGTTGCTTTGGGGTATTATTATCCTCATGGTCATGAACAAACTTGGCTCTATGACTGCCTAACTTACCCTCAGTCCTGATTTTCAGAGAAGAGTTATCAAGCAACTTCTTAGTGCTCCTTTCATCAGTGCATTTCTGATGATCTTAGTGAATGATGAGTTCTGCCCCCTCTGCTATGGACTATAGTCTTATAAGCCTCTGGCCTCACATATATATACTTCGTTCATTCCTTCAGCCTCTTTATTTCTTAGTCTACTTTTTTTTTTTTAAAGATTTTATTTATTTATTTGACAGAGAGAGATCACAAGTAGACAGAGAGGCAGGCAAAGAGAGAGAGAGAGAGAGAGAGAGAGAGAGAGAGAAGCAGGCTCCCTGCTGAGCAGAGAGCCTGACGCGGGACTTGATCCCAGGACCCTGAGATCATGACCTGAGCCGAAGGCAGCGGCTTAACCCACTGAGCCACCCAGGTGCCCTCTTAGTCTACTTTTAAGGGGAGCCAGGAATTCTAATTTTTTTCAGCATTGTCCATTGCTTTCCACAGGTATCTAGAAGCCACACTAGCTGGGAAAGTTGCCAACATTTTCTGTTATTATTCTCAAGAGTGTGTCTTGAGAAAGTGCTCTAAAACCAAAAAATTCTTGAGATATAAATGATATACAATACATAGAACATATTTATAATGTACAGTTTACAAGTTTTGACATATGCATACAAGCTATGAAACCATGATCACTTCAATCAAGAAAATAAACATATTCATTATCCACAAAACTTTCATCATACCCATTTATATTACTTCTCTCCTGACCTTCCCTGTTCCATTGTGACTCCTTGATCTGCTTTTTGTCACTATATATTTTTTTGTGTTTTATAGAACTTAATGAAAATAATATCTTATACTATGTGCTCTTTCTATCTTCTTTCACTGAGCTTAATTATTAATTATTTATCATAATTTTTTATTTTTTCATCCATGTTGTTACATATATTGTTAATTATTTCCTTGTTTTTGATGAGTATTGTTATTCTGCTCTGTGGCTATACTGCAATTGGCTTAACCATTCACCAGTTAGTAAACATCGGGTAGTTTAGAGTTTTGGGTTATTGTCTATAGAACTTCTTTGTGAACATTTATCTAGATGTCTTTATATGGAATGTATAATTCATGTTCAAGGAAAAACCTAAATGAAATGGCCTGTCATTCAGTTAGCAACTGCTCGTTTTTTTTTTTTGTTTTCAAAGTGATTGTTCCATTACACATTCCTAACAGCAGTGTGTGAGAATCACAGTAGAATGTAATATTTGTTACAGTCAATATTGTAAATTTTAGATATTCAAATTGACATACAAGGTAGTCCATTGTGGTTTTTTGTTTGTTTGTTTTTGCATTTCCTTAAAGACTAAATGATGTTGAGCATCTTTTAATGTACCTATTTGCCATCCATATCTATTATTTAATGAAGTGTACTTTTAAATCATTTTCCTGTTTCTGAGGTGGGTTATCTGTTTTTTTAATGACTAAGTTTTGAGTTTTTATATATTCTAAGGACAAGTCGTTTATTTTTCCCCACTTTGTGATTTTTGTCTCTTCATTTTTCAAAGCCTAAAGTTTTCAACTTTCATAAAAATATGTCAATTTGCCAATTTACCAACTTACCAGTTTTTAATGGATTATGATTTAGTGTCTAAGAAACACTTAAGTATTTAAGTAACATTTAGTATTTAAGAACGTAGTAGTAGTTAAGAAACATTTGTCCAATTCAAGATAACAAAGATTTTCTCTCTTTGTCTTCCTAGATATTCTTTAGCTTTAGCTTTTATACTTTGGTCTAGAATACACTATGAATTTTCTTTTGCTTTTTAGCATTATTATTATTTGTGATAGTATCTTTAAAAAAACAGCTTTTGTTATTTTACAAATTTGAATGATAAACATTTTATAAACCCAACATTAACTGGGCGCCTGAGTGGCTCAATTGGTTGGGCAGCTGCCTTTAGCTCAAGTTATGATCCCAGAATTGAGCCCCTCATTGGGCTCCCTGTTTGGTGGCGAGCCTGCTTCTCCGCTTTCCTCTGTCTCCCAAGATGGGCTCTCATTCTCTCAAATAATAAATAAAATCTAAAAAAAAAAGAGTTTATTATTTTTCTTCTAAGGACATATTCACTCTATAGAACACATTTTTCACTCTATAGAACACATTTTTTTGATTTAATATAATTTAATTTAATGTAATGTAATTTAATTTTTAGTTTTTTTGGTGTTCTGAAATTCATTGTTTATGCATCATACCCAGTGCTCCATGCAATACGTGTCCTCCTTAATGCTGTAGTGTATGCATTGAAATTTATTTTGTATATAAATATCCATTTTTCCAGCATTATTTGTTGAAAATATTTTTCTCCACTGAATTATCTGTGTATCTTTTTTGGAAATTAATTGAACATATAGGCCTGTTTCTGGAGATGTTATTTTGTTTCTCTCTCTCTCTCTCTCTCTCTCTATATATATATATATATATATTTCTAACATTTTATGCCAACACCACACTGTCTTGATTATTGTGGCTTAATAATAAATTTGAGCATCAAGCAGTACAATTCCATATTTTTCCTATTAAAATTTTTTTTGTTTTTGTTATTATAAGTCCTTTCCATGTTGAATCGGCATGCATTTAGGAAAAAAAAATGCTTGAATTTTATTGAGGTTACATTGAATCTATAGATCGATTGGGGGAAATTGTTATTGATATTCTGTTTTGTCACTTATAACAAAAGTATGTCTTTAAATGTATTTCTGTTAGCAGGCTTTTGTAGATTGCTAAATAGAGGTTTACATATCTTTTGTCAGATTTAAATCATCAACCCAGAAGAAGACTGGGCTTCAACTGAGTTTTCATCTCAGTGTCATTTTCTAGAAAATGTCTCCAGATAGTAAGTTGGGGCAATCTTAGGATATCTTAATTTCCTGTCTTTCTAACATCACTTTATTGCTTGTTGTTAATATCACAAAAGCATGGTTTTAAACATTCTGTTCAGATTTTTAAATGGATTTACGTTGGAAGATCCCTGTTACTCCATCTTGATAGAAATGTGATGAATTTTGAACCAGAAAGATACTATATTTTATATATATATATATATATATATATATATATATATAATTAATTAATTTGAGAAAGAGAGAGAGAGAAAGAGAGAGCAAGCATGAGTGGGGGAGGGGAACAGGGACAGGGAGAGAGAGTCCTCAAGCACATTTCCTGCTGAGTGAGAAGACCAATGTAGGACTCATCTCCAGCACCCTGAGATCATGACCTGAGCTAAAATCAAGAGTTGGCCACTTAATTGACTGAGTGAATGAGGGGCTCCAGATACTATTTTTTTTAAAGAGTTAATTAATTTATTTATTTGTCAGAGAGAGAGAGAGATCACAAGTGGGCAGAGAGGCAGGCAGAGAGAGAGAGAGAGAGAGAGAAGCAGGCTCTCTGCTGAACAGAGAGCCTAATGTGGGGCTTGATCCCAGAACACTGAGATCTTGACCTGAGCCGAAGGCAGGGCTTAACTCACTGAGCCACCCAGGTGCCCCAGATACTATATTTTTCAAGGGGTATTTGTCTTTGATTCAGAGGACCAGAATACTATTAAGCAAAATAAGTTAGTCAAAGAAAGATAAATAACATGATTTCTTTCATCTGTGGAATTTAAGAAAGAAAACAGATGAACATAGGTGGGGGACAAGACTCTTGATTATGGAGTACAAACTAGGGATTGCTGGAGGGGATTTGTGTAGGCAGATGGGTTAAATGGCTAATGGGTATTAAGGAGGGCACTTGTGATCAGCACTGAGTGTGAAGAAACAGCTGAAATAAAAATTACACTGTATGTTAATTAACTGGAATCTAAATAAAACAAACAAATAAAAGACTCTAATAGAGCAGGGAAACAAACAGAAATATTCAAGTGGACCATTTCCTGAAATACTCCTAAGTACTCTTTTTAAAAAAAAAATATTTTATTTATTTATTTGAGAGAGAGAGAGAGAGAGAGAGAGAGCATGAGCTGGGGGTTGGGGTAGAGGGAGAAGAGACTCCCTACTGAGCAGGGAGTCTGATGGAGGACTAGATCCCTTGACCTGAGCTGAAGGCAGACGCTTAATGGACAGTCACCCAGGCTCCCTGAGTATTCTTGTAATTATAAACTAATATCACCTATTCCTACTCTCTATAATTTTTAAGATGTTCAGATTGTACCTGTAACTTAAAATTTATCTTCAAATGCAGCAAGAGTAGGAGAAATATTTCAAGGCAAATAAAGCATCCTTGCTCACACCAGTCAGATTTAACTTCTTCCCTCTACAATTTTGGAAAAATAAATGATTTGACTTTTCTAGCACAAAGATTGAGTGAGAAAAAAAACACACATTATTTTCTCCCCTATATGCTCTCATTGACTATGATACTGGATTTGGGACTGTACTGAAACTGAAGCTTTTTAAAAATCTCAAAAGAAAGAAAATGTAAACAGTGGTTTTGAAGAGAATGAGAAAACACAGGGAAAGCAATACTGTTCCAACAAATATCATAACGTGTGTATCACATAGTCTTAACTCTAGTGGAACCAGTTATTTGAAAATATACATTAAGAAGTATCTATTAACATTGCTTATAATATTAATAATATTGATATAATATTAATAATAATATTCTTTATTTATACTATTCTTTATTTCTAATGAGGTATTTTGAACATTCATGGCACCATTTGAAGACTTGTTGATGATGAAATTTCTACCACCTCTCAAATTAAAGTCTATTTTACTCCACTCCAGATCCAAATGACAAAAATGTATCCACTTCTAACATAAGCAGTGCTGACAAAGAAACTTACCTTTCCTCTTTCCTTTTTTTTAATGGTAAAGTACATATAATATAAAATTTACTATCATAATCTTTTTTATTTTTATTTTTATTATTTATTTATTTATTTATTTTGGTGAGAGGGGTAGGGGCAGAGGAAGAGTAGAGAGAATCTTAAGCAGGCTTTATGCCCAGCACGGAGCCTCATATGGGGCTTGATCTCTCAACCCTGAGGTTATGACCTGAGCTGAAATCAAGAGTCAGATCTTAACCAAATGAGCCCAAATGAGCCCATCTGTATATATCTTTTCATTTGTAAAACTGAAACTCTGTATTCATTAAACAATAACTTCCTATCCCCTCTCTGTCTCGCCCCTGGCAACCACCATTCTGCTGTGTGTTTCTATGATTTGACTATTCTAAGTACTTTATATAAGTGAAATCATGCAGTACTTACATTTTTGCAACTGGCTTATTTCACTGCACAATGTTTTCCAAGTTCATCTACATTGTAGCATGGCTGAAAATTTTCTTCCTTTCTAAGGCTGAGTAATATACTGTTGTACGTATATACCATATTTTGCTTGTTTATTCATTCATTGATGGACATTGAGTTATTTCTAGGTTTTCACAATTGTGACTAATGCTACTATGAACAAGGGTCTGCAATATCTCTTTGATATCCTGTTTTCAATTATTTTGAGTATATACCCCAAAGTGGAATTGCTAGATCATATGACAATTCTATCTTAATTTTTTAAAAAATCTTCATACTATTTTCCATGATGGCTATACAGATTAATATTCCCACCAATGGTATCTAATAAGTTTCTGTTTTTCCATAATTATTGCCAGTATTTGTTATCTTTGAGGCTGTTTTGATAACAGCATCCTAACAGGTGTGAGGTGACATCTCATTGTGGTTTTGATTTGCAGTTCCCAGATGATTAGTGATGTTCAGCATTCTTTCATGTGCTTGTTGGCCATCTGTGTGTCCTCTATGGAAAAATGTCTATTCCTATTCTCTGCCCATTTTTAGATCTGATTCTGAGTGTGTGTGTGTGTTGCTATTGAGTTTGTATGAGTTCTTCATGTATTTTGGATATTGACCTTTATTAGATATATGATTGCCAATATTTTCTCCTATTCAGTAAGTTTCCTTTTAATTTAGGTGATGGTTTCCTTCACTGTGTAGAAGCTTTTTTAGTTTGATGTAGTCCCCTTTGTTTATTTTGCTTTTGTTTCCGTTGACTTTGGGGTCAGATTAAAAAAAAAGTCTGTAAGAGTGAAGTCAAGATTACCTCCTGTGTTTTCTTCAAGGAGTTTTATGGTTTCAGGTCTTACATTCAAGTCTTTAATCTGTTTTAAAATGATTTTTATGTGTAATGTAAGATAATGATTCAATTTCATTCTTCTGCATTTAAGTGTTGAATTTCCCAGCACCATTTTTTGAAGAAACTCTCCTTTTCCTATTGTGTTATTTTTGTCCTTTTTGTAAATGAATTGGCCATACATGTATGTGTTCATTTCTGGAATTTTTTTATTAAGCTTTAGATCAGATTTAGAAAATATTTTAAATTATGTTCTTGCTTTTCTAATGTTTGGATAGTCCACAAGATAATTATAATGGAATGTATTTCCTTTATTATTTAACCAAAATTTCAAGATTTAACAATGTGGTTTTTAAAAGTATTCACAGGGGTCACTTTTGTATTATTATTCTTTTTATCATTCTTTTTGATGATCACTTTCTTGTTTTTCTTTTTATTATTTTTATTAGTGAACAGAAAACTTGGTAAAACACTGTTGGATGTTTTGGGTACTCTTGCTAAGAAAATCATTATAAATCTGAAATTATAGTCAATAGCCCTGATGAGATTTTTTTTTTCCTGATGAGATTTCTTATTAGACCTTTTGGAATATAAACTTTTCCCTCCAAACTTCTGGACTGGAGTAATCCTGTATATAGAAACTTTTTGAATGCTAGTGACATTCTTATTTGAAGCAGTTTACTTCATCAATAATCTCAGGGCTTGGGGCACCTGGGTGGCTCAGTGGGTTAAAGCCTCTGCCTTCGGCTCAGGTCATGGTCTCAGGGTCCTGGGATCGAGCCCCACATCTGGCTCTCTGCTCAGCGGGGATCCTGCTTCCTCCTCTCTCTCTGCCTGCCTCTCTGCCTACATGTAATCTCTGTCTATCAAATAAATAAAATCTTTAAAAAAATAATAATCTCAGGGCTTTATAAAATATAATGGAATCCTAGAAAAGAGTACAGTAAATTATAATAGACGCAGTCTTCATTTCTCTTTCTCATGTTTCCAGGATAAGCAGCTTGGTCAAAATGCTTTCTTGAACTCAAAGCTAAAAAACTACAAAAGGTTTTTGTTTTGTTTTTAATTTGTTTTGTTTATCCAAAGATCTCTGGAAATTCTATGAAGAGCCTATATGCCAGCTTTAGGAACTATCTTGCATTTAAAGATAAGGGTTTGAAGGATATTAACTTAGAAAAATGTTTAAAATTAGTACCATATACTCAAGTTTATGGTTGGTTTAAAAAAAATACTTGTTTTTATTAATATAAATTTTGTGGAAATATTGCCAGAAGTAAGCATGGGCTAACAATCTCACTTGGTGCATAGAGAAGGATTTAACTTCTTCCTATTCCAAAAATTAGTTCTAAAATTTCTCCATCTTTTTCTAATTGAGCATCTACTACCTTCAGTTAGTCAAAATGCCAGTGGTGGTCTTCTCACAGCACAATTCCTAATTTAAATTGATAAATGCACTTTAAAATCAATTTCTAGAGAAATATTCATCTCATCAACTCCTGAGTTTCACTTTGGGCTCACCAAAGTTCTGCCTTTTGCTCCTTAATTGGTAATCCTTTTCTAGAAAGCACTATTATTCATTTTTTCTCTATATGACCTTGGGGTCCATTACCAAGATTTCAGCTACCTCACTAAAGAATTGCCCCAGCAGTTGTATATTATATAAGAACAAAAAGGGTTTGTCCTGGAAATTGGCATTGAAGTTAAAAGGCTGCTTGGCAGGATATAAACACCAACATCTTTGAAGTCAGCTGGCCCTTTGTCTTGTTCTTGGCTTAATTTCTCATTTTCCAAACTGTAGCCAACTTTTCCCAATACCTAGTGTATTTAAGATTTCCATGATTATACTCTGCCTTGTATGGAAAATATGACAGAAAAGTGTTTATAATTCTCTGCCACTCTCCATGAATGTCAGTACATAGAATGTTCATAAACTCCATTTTGCTGAGCCTTCAAAGACAAACACAGTAATAAAGGATACCTATAAGAATGCAATGGTTATATAACTTGGATGGAGTAAATTTCTCTGCATACAGGAGTTATAAATAAAGGCCAAGATGAGCTATTCCGGAAGATTTAGACAGGAGTCTGGGAGTTTAGAGGCCATATGAAGCAACCCAGATAATAATTGAGAAGAGAAATTAAGAATTATATACTGATTTAACATATTATGTTCTTTGTGGTAAATTCAGTCACATTCATTTCTCCTCTGTAACCTTCGTAGTAAGACTTCTATTTCTCATTTATGCCTGATAGAATGAGTTTTCTTTGGACAGAATGATAAGCTCCATGGAGAGCTAGGCTGCTTATGGACTGGATATAGATGGATTTCATTGTGTGCTTGCTTTGTGTGTTCAGTATTTCCCAACATGTTTTCCACATGATTGTTTATTGCTGAAATGTTTTGATCTAGATGATCTTCCACTAGTTATATTTAACTAAGTGCTGTGGACTGGAAGTATGTCTTCCCCCAGAATTCATATACTGAAATCCTAACTCCCAAGGTGATAGTATTAAAAGGTCAGACTTTGGGGAGGTGATTAGGTCATGAGGATTCAATGTATGCAGAGAGCCTACTTTCCGTTTCATAAACAGAGCCTTCTAGCTTTAACTTCACTTAGCAGAAAGTGTAAAGCATCGCTCTAGCACCTCTTTTATGAGGACACTAACCCATTCCTGCGGTCTCTGCTCTCATGATTGACAGTGGAGTTCCTAAGAGTTTATAAAAACAAAATTGCTGACCCCAATCCAGAACTATTAAATCTAGCATTTTAAAATCTTGGACTTCCTAGTCTTTGCAAATGTGAAAAATAATTGTTATTAAGCCACTAGGTTCATGGTATTTTGTTACAGCATCTCAAATGGACTAAGACAGTAAGACTCTTTCAACACTATTAGCACTGATTGGTAGACCAGGGCCAAGAGAACATCATACATATACTTGAGGTGATAGTCTCTCTGTCATTCTGGAGTCTATGGTTCTGGATTAGGGCCAGCAATTTTGATTTTATGTATCCAGGAAATTTTGAGGCTAAGGATTAAAAAAAAAAAAAAATCACTCCTTTGTAACTCTATCTGACCACAGGCTTGACCTGGATCATTGTCAGTTTTGTTGCTGAGCTGGAATCCTTGCTCTTTCTTAGAGCAGTTCTATCATGAGGAATTACTAAAAAACTGGGGCATCCAGGAAACCAGCAGTCACTAGATAGTTGAGCCTCAACAAACATTAAATTCTTTCTCTTCCTTAAGTAGGCAAAATTACAACCAGTTTGTAAGTTATAGTAGTCTTTCCCCCATACAATGTAAATATAAAACTTTTTGCTAAGTTGCATAAATTGTTAGTCAATCCTCTTCAAGGCAACACCCTATAATATGTGAAATATATTTTTATAACCTATAATTGATGTTACAAATACTAGACAGTCAATATAAACATGTTCTCAGTATAGCTTCTGCTCTCATTTTTTCTCAAGTATTTTACATCTTTATTCTTTTTCTATTACACTAGAAATACTTCCTTTGCTGTTGGCTTATTCCTAACTTGGAGGTGGGGAGGCTTGGAATATGCATTACTTAACTGAAAATAAAAACAAGGAAATTGCCTTCATTCTACAACCTTTCACCCCCTTTCATTCATCCTTTTTGAAACCAAACTTTTTTAGTATTTTATTTTACTTTACCTCTTATTCATTCTACATTACATTTTACTGGGTCTTTGGCTCCCAGTCAAGAAATGAACTTCCAAATTGCCATATCTAAAGGATACTTCTAGATTCTAATTTTCTCTGTCAGTAACAACTAATCCAGATGCTCACTTCTTCCTTTATAAATATTCTCTTCTCTTGGCTTTCATGACAAGCCTCTCATCTTGTTTTCCTTCAGTTATTCTTGGCCACTATCTCAGTGTCCTTCTCTGTCTCTTCTTCATCTATGTTACTTCTAAAACCTCAGAGCTGGGACCTTTCTCTTGATTATCTCTTCTCTCTCAGGGTGATCTAACTGGGTTCAATGACCAAAAAATTGTGACTACTTGCTGGTTTCTAATCAAGTTATATTTGAATATCTGATTTCTTTAATTCCTGGTCTTTATAGCCAACTCTGTTTTCTATCTTCATTTGCATATCACTGAAGCATCTCAACTTAATAAATATATACCTCTTTTTAAAAAAGATTTTGTTTATTTCACAGAGAGAGAGAGGGAACATAAGCAGAAGGAGGGGCAGAAAGAGAGAGAGGCAACACAAGCGGGGGAGGGGCAGACTTCCCACTAAGCAGGGAGCCTGATTGGGGCTCTGTCCGAGGATCCTGGGATCATGACCAGAGCCCAAAGCAGATGCTTAACAGACTGAGCCACCCAGGCACCCCTATATACAACTCTTACTTTCATGTCTCTTCAAATTTGTTTTTTTCTTAGTCTTCTACATATCATTAAGTGCTAGAACCAGTCGCTATGAGCCAAAACGAAACAAACAAATAACAACAAAAAAAGACAACAACAAAAAAAACCCATCTTCTGTCTTGCCTTATAAAGCACTATGAAACTCATTTGATTTTTTCTTTCATTTATCTCCCCCTCCACCATCACACACACAATCAGGAAGATTATTGATTTCAGCTCTAAAATGTATTTCAAATTTGTTCACTTTTCTCCATGTTCTGCCATTTTAGTGTAAGCTACTATCTTTTTTTTCATTTGGATTTTTACAAAAGACTCCTAATTTCTTTCTTTCTTTCTTTTTTTTTTTTTTTAAGATTTATTTATTTATTTGACAGACAGAGATCACAAGTATGCAGAGAGGTTGGGGGCAGGGGGTGGGAAGCAGGCTCCCTGCTGAGCAGAGAGCCTGACATAGAGCTCAATCCCAGGACCCTGAGATCATGACCTGAGCGGAAGGCAGAGGCTTAACCCACTAAGCCACCCAGGCGCCCCAAGTCTCCTAATTTCTATTTGTCTTTTTTCAAGACATTTTTCACAACCAGAAAGACTGTATTTAAAAGGAAAAATCATTATCACATTCCTTCCCTGATTAAAAAACATTCTGTCTCCCTATTGCACTTAAGATAAATCAAACCCCTTACAATGATCTGTAGGACCTTTTTTTTTTTTTTGTAGGACCTTTTTGATCAGACTTGAGTAACCATGAAACCCCTTCTAACACCACCCTCCTAACATAAAGCACGACTTCTTTTTTTTCTTCTGTTTTTGAATATGCACAGCTTTTTCTTGCTTTAGAAACTTTATCTTTCCTCTTCATTCTGTATGGAAGTTTTTCTATTGGGTTTTGGCACAGCGCAAATTATTACTTTTTAATGAGGTCTTCTTTCAACATCTTACCTAGAGAATAACTCCCTGATTTCATCCCGTGTTGTTTATTTTCTTTCTTGTACTTAGCACAGTTTGTAATTATCTTCTTGATCTCTTGATTCACTTGTTTATTTTCTCTTGTCATCACTACAATTTATACTTTTGAGGGGAGAGATCTCATCCATTATGCTCATCACTGATTGCTCAATGTGCAGTATGTTTCCTTGCAATTAGTGGAGCTTAATAAATATTCACTGAATAAACAAAGGTTTAGATGAATGAATGGACCATGGAGCCTTCTAGTTCTAAGGCTCATCAGCTTTTCTTTAGGGCATTTGTACTTTTAAAACCTAAAAATAAATCAATGTATAGTTTAAGGTTTAAGTCCAAAGATTTTGAAGCTCCTTTAGATACATTAATCATGCAATCTCAAGAAACAAGTTGGTAGAAATGACCTTCTGGTAAATGTGTTTTAATTCTCATCACTGCTTATGTAATTTAATGAAACTCTATTTCTCCTTCTTGCAGTTTATTTCCAAACATATTTTAGAAGAATGACATAAAAGATTTCATGTCCTTGTAAACAGAAAGACAAGTGTCTTTTCTGTACTGATGATGTCTTACTACCACATTCCCCAGAGTTTCCTAAAAAGCCAGTGAAACTGCCAATTTCTGTTAAGAGGAGTTCAAACAAAACCAGAATAGTTGTTTTGGAAGATAGACATTGGAGCTAAGTGGATAATTGTGAAGATACTCTGTTTACTAGGTTTATTCACTTATATTTATTCATTATTTGAAATAATTATTGAAACTAACTGAACCCAAATTCTAATTGGGATGTAATTTAGTTTGTTGGTGTCAGTGACATATGAAGAATGGGAAGATAGTAGAAGTCCATTCTAGACAGAAAACATTTTATCACTGACATTTAAAAAATTCCTATGTATGATGATAATAATAGGCAGGTTGATTTTTAGTCAGTTTTACTGTTGCTTACAGTTTTCTATAGAAAATACAGCCCATTTTTGCCTATATCATTAGGGAGACTTCTCTTAAGGTACTTGTCTTCTATTTGATATACCACTAGCTACTAAGGTAGTTTTATAATGGCATTAATATATATAATTACTTATGTATATATCACCAAAATTATAGTTTTATTATATATACAGTTACATATATAATTAGTTACTTCACTAATTATAATGTAGACTTGATTATATAATATACATAACTGATTTTATTATTCTATGCATCGATCTACAGTTTTTCATATAATGCAAACAAAAACTAATATGTCAGAAGAAGTGACCAGAAATAATTAATACAGATTTCTAAGATTATATTTTATACAGAATTAATAAATCAAGACAGGGACTTGCCTTCCTGACCATGAAGGGCAGGTACACTATTACTTATATTAGATACTAATATTTGATATTGTATATAATTATATTATATATATTTTTCCTCTTCCTAAGACAAAAAAAAACTGTATTATGCATGCTGATTTATCATTTGTGATTTCTTAAGTATTTTTGAAAATTACACTATAGTTAACATACAGTGTTCTACTTAGTACTCATCATGTTATGTGTACTCTTTAATCCCCATAGCCTATATCAGCCATCCCCCAACCCCACCTTTCTCTGGTAACCATCAGTTTGTTCTCTATGGTTAAGAGTCTGTTTTTTGGTTTGTCTCTCTCTCTCTTTTTCTTCTTTGTTCATTTTTTTTGTCTTTTAAATTCCACATATGAGTACAATCGCATGGTACTTCTTTTTTTTTTTAACTTGAAAATATTTTGGGATATTTCCATAAGACATAGCTCATTTTCTTTTAGTTACCGTAATATTTTATTGCATGTATGTACTGTAATTTAATTTATGTATCTAATTGCTTATTGATGAAATACAGATAATTGCTAGTCTTTTATTATAAAAATTATTATAATAATTATAAAAATACTTTATAAAAGTACTTTAATTATAAAAATACTTTTATTATAAAAATTATAAAAATTTTATTATAAAATTTTATTATAAAAATACTTTAATGAATAGCATTTTAAATAAATCATTTTAAGTGTAATAATATTATTCTAGGTTGTTTCCAGGAAGATAGGAGATCTCAGATTATATATTCTTTTTGAAATTCAAGATCAAGATCTAATTTTATAGTGTAGGTGAAAATCTGAGAATTTTGCCCCTGAATTTTTACATCCCAATATATTTTTAAAATATTTTATGGTTGGAAATTCTGGGTATTTAGTACAGCATTTTAAGTTACACATTTAACAATCTCTGGGAGTACATTTCAGATTTTCTTTATTTTTTTGCATTTAAGATCCCCAATTGATATTAAGGATAATTTTTTCTTTTCCCATCATCACAAGAATGTAAGTAAAACATACATTAAAGATTTTTTAATTTTAAAACAAAAATTTCTATCAACACTTCTTGAATGAAAAGCAGTACATTTCAGTTTTAATTGCCCATCAGAACCACCTGTTAGGCTTTTAGAGCATACTTTTTAAAATCTCCACCCTAGATGATTCTTGGGTGGCCTCATACATTGTCTTCCATGTTCCACAGGTTATAATGCATATTTATATTTAAGAGCAGCTGAACTTAAATATACAAGAATTTTAAAAGTGCTATTACTTAAAAACTGTATTTTATTTATTAGGTAATGAGTTCAATTTTAAATTGTCTACCATCTTCTCTGTACCATCTTAATGAGATCACTGAAAGTCTAGTTGGAATAACTTGAACACAGGATAACCATAGAATAAATGTACTGGGCCACTATCACCCTACTTAATATTGGATATATTAACTATTATCATGTGCAACAATGCAGGGTATTATCCCAATCTGAATTTCAAAAGTTACAGAAACTTTTTTTTCTAATTAATCACTTCATATCTCTTATGCTGTAATGCAAAGCCATATTGGTTTGCTAGTGAACAGAATTACTTAACGTTACTTCTAAAGATTCTATTTTATGCAGAATTAATGAGTCAAGACATAGGCATACCTTCCTCATTAGGACAGATTAGACAATATAATATGAAAAGGAAGTGAAAGACTTCTAAAATGGGTATTAGTTAAGTTGATAATAGGCGATAAAGTCCAAGAACAGAGACAGAATAATAATTTTTAGCATAGATCAGTAATAACCTGAAATTTAAAAAAATTTACTATACAAATGTCTGTGAAAAAGCCATTAAACAAAGAAAAAGCCAGGTTATACATTTTCAGCTAACCTAATTAAACATTAAATAATGACCTACTTCATGAGAATATACTGTGGCTTTTGAAGATAGACTTATTTTATATCATCAATGTATGTAAAAAATAGTTTCCAAAGAAGAATTAACACTGATAAAATGCCTCCTACATAATGTGATAAAACACTAACACTAGAGAACAAGGAGCAACTTCCAAGCTACTTTATCATTCTCTGAAAAGAGTGGTTCAATATCTTCCTCCTTAATCTCTAATTCACATTGCCAGAGGTATGAACCTAATAGTTTGTCTTGAATGGCATATCTTAAGAGAAGTAAAGATACTTGAATCACTCTCAGTGCTTGGGGACAAGAACATTGACCATGTGTCCCCTTAGGTAAGGTTTCTAACGAAAGAAGTGATGAGATGATGCACAAGACAATTTCCTTCATCTCCTTCATCCTTTTCTCTGTTCTAGTCTACTTTTATTAATTTGAATGTCTTTAAGGTTTACAGAATATTCAATTTTGAGACTTAAACATCAGAATTCAGTGTTAATAATGTTTGCTTGGCACTGATTAGCCAATACATTTCAACAGTTTCAAAACATTAATTCAGCTCTGTTGTGTTTCAGATACCATTTTATTTATTTGCACTTTGCTGAGCACAAAGCCTCTCTGTACTTTGAGAAATGTGATAGAAAATATTAATATAAATTGTATATATGTGATGAAAAAGGTTGTATCAATCAAATACCATTGACCATGTTGTAGTAATTTGGCTTTGGGAACAAATTTTAAATCACAGTAAATGCAATTTTATTTTTTTAAATTTAATTAATTTTAAGACTTGATATATTTATTTGAAGAGAGAAATAGAGAGAGAGATAGTGAGAGAGAGAGAGAGCATGAGCAGGGGTTAGAGGGAGAAGCATGTTCTCCAGTGAACAGGGAGCCCAACCAGGGGCTTGATCTCAGGACACTAGGATCATGATCTGAGCTGAAGGCAAACACTTAACTGACTGAACCACCCAGGCACACTGCAAACACAATTGTAATCTGTATTTATTTTTTCTTACATGTCTTTACTTATGTCACATTAGCAAATTTTAAATTTTTATTATTAAATTTTTGGTTTTTATGGTAAGAACACTTAATATGAGATCTACTCTTTAAATAAATGTTTATGTTTATAATACAGTATTGTTAGTTATGGGCACAATATTGGATAGCAGATCTCTAGAACTTAATCATTTTGCATAACTAAAACATACTCATTGTGAATAACAAATCTCTATTTTCTCTTTTCCCTGACCCTTGGAGACCATTGTTTTACTCTCTGCTTCTATGTGTTTAACTACTTATTTTTTTAATTAAGGATTTTATTTATTTATTTGTCAGAGAGAGAGGGCACAAGCAGGAGGAATGGCAGGAAAAGGGAGAAGCAGGTTCCCTGCTGAGCAATGAGCCTGATGCACATTGGACCCAATGTCATGTCACATCCAGCAGATTTCTTCTTTTTTTAAGAATGACTAAAATTCATTCATTTATTCATTGCATGAATATACCAAATTTTCTTTTCTTTTTAAGATTTTGTTTATTTATTTGACAGAGAGAGATCACAAGCAGGCAGAGAGGCAGGCAGAGAGAGAGAGGGAAGCAGGCTCCCTGCTGAGCAGAGAGCCTGATGCAGTTCTTCATCCCAGGACCCTGAGATCATGACCTGAGCTGAAGGCAGAGGCTTAACCCACTGAGCCACAACCAGGTGCCCCCCAAATTTTCTTTATCAATTCATCTATTTTTTAAAAAATTATTTATTTGAGAGAGAGAGGAGAGAGAGAGAGAGAGCAGGAGAGGGCAGAGAGCGAGTGAGAGGGAGGGAAACTCAAGCAGACTCTCCACTGAACATGAGCCCTACGTGAGGCTTGATCCCATGCACTGAGATCATGACCAGAGTCAAAATTAAGAGTCAGATGCTTACGTGATTGAGTCACCCAGCAGCCATATCCATTCATCTACTGAGGGACATTTAGATTATTTCTACACCTTGGCTATTGTAAATAATGCTGCAGTGAACATGGGAATGCAGATTTCTCTTCAGGATCCTGATTTCATATTTTTTAGATAAATCTGGAAGTAGTATTGCTATATAATATTATATTTCTATTTTAATTTTCTTAAGGGTTCACTCTACTGTTTTCCATAGATTATTTTACATTCCCATCAACAGTAAACAAAGCTTCTAATTTTTCTACACCAACACTTATCTTTTGTTTTCTTGATAATAGTCATCCTAAAATATATGAGGTATTATATCATTGTACTTTTGATTTTAATTACATTTCTCTGGAGGTTAGTTCTGTTGAGTATCTTATCATATATCCATCAGACACTTGTATGTCTTCTTTGGAGAAGTGTCTTCTGTTCCTTTGCCATTTCTTAATGAGTTTATTTGTTTCTTTACTATGGAGTTGAATGTGTTTCTTACATATTTTAGATATTAACTCCTTGTCAGATGTATGGTTTTAAATATTTTTTCCCATTCTGTAGTTGCTTTTTCATTCTGCTGTATGGAAGCCTTTTAGGTTACTATACTATCACTTGTCTATTTTTTTGCTTGTTGCCTATGCTTTTGGTGTTGTACCCAAGCATTCACTACCAAGAACAATGTCATGAGACACCCCTTATGTTTCCTTCTAGAATTTTTATGGTTTCACATCTTAACATTTAAATGTTTAATATATTTTGGTCTAATTTTTGTGCAGGTGTATGATAAGGTCTAATTTCATTTTTTTTTTCCCCATGTGGACATTCAGGTTTCCCAGCACCACTTATTGCAGGAAGTATTCTTTCTTCATTCTGTCATTCTGTTTTTTGTTGTTGTTGTTGTTGTTTTTTAGTAACCTTGTCCATGTTTGTGTGGGTTTATTTTGGAGCTCTCTGTGTTGCAATGATCTATATGTCTCTTTTTATGCCAGTACTGTTTTAATCCCTGTAGCTTTATAATATATTTTGAATTAAGTATTGTGATGCCTCCAGCTTTATTCTTCTGTTTTGGCTATCCAAAGTTCTTTGTGATTGAGAGTGAATTTTAGTTCTTTTTTTTTTAAATTTCTGTAAAGAAATGCCACTAGATTGCTCTGAGTGATATTGACATTTGAACATTGAGTTTTTCAACTCATGAACATGAGATTTCTTTCCATTTGTATCTTCTTTAATTTCTTTTATCAATGTTTTGTAGTTTTTACTATATAAATTTTATCTCCTTAATTAAGTATATTTCTAAGCATTTAATTTTTAAAAATATTTTATTTATTTATTTGACAGACAGAGATCACAAGTAGGCAGAGAGGCAGGCAGAGAGAGAGGTGGAAGCAGGCTCCCCGCTGAGCAGAGAGCCCGATGTGGGGCTTGATCCCAGGACCTTGAGATCATGACCTGAGCTGAAGGCAGAGGCTCAACCCACTGAGCCACCCAGGCAACCCAAAGCATTTAATTTTTTTTTTTAAAGATTTTATTTATTTATTTGACAGAGAGAGATCACAAGTAGGCAGAGAGGCAGGCGGAGAGAGAGAGAGAGGGAAGCAGGCTCCCTGCTGAGCAGAGATCCTGATGCAGGACTCGATCCCAGGACCCTGAGATCATGACCTGAGCTGAAGGCAGTGGCTTAACCCACTGAGCCACCCAGGCTCCCAAGCATTTAATTTTTTAAATGATATTTAAACTGGATTACTTTTAAACTTCCTTTTCATGGGGTGCTTGGGTGGCTCAGTCAGTTAAGTGTTACTCACTTGATTTTGGTTCAGCTCATGATTTGGAATCCTGGTATTGAGCCCCATGTTAGGCACCATGATAAGCAAAGAGTCTGCTTCTCTCCCTCTCCTTCTGTCCCTTGCACCACTCTTTCAGACAAATAAATAAATCTCTAAAAAAATGTCCTTTTTATATAGTCTATATAAAAAGGACATTTATATATATATTATATATATATAGCTATGTGTATATATATTTATATTTATAAAAGTCCTCTTTATATATATATAGCTCTATATAGATATCTATATATATAGATATAGTCTATATATAGTATATTTTATATATTATATAATATAAATATATTTTTATATTATAAAATATATTTTAAAATATATTATAAAATATATTTTATATATTATAGTATATAATATACTATATACTATATATATAGTCTATAGACTATATATAATCTATATATAGACTATATCTATATATATAGATATCTATATAGAGCTATATATATATATAAAGAGGACTTTTATAAATATTAATATAAATATATATATAAAGGACATTTATATATATATAAAATAAATGTCCTTTTTATATAGACTATATATAGTCTATATATATCTATATAGATATATATATATAGATGTCTTTTTATATAGTCTATTGTTAGTGTATATAAATGCAACTGGTTGCTGTATTTTGATTTTGTATTCTATAACTTTACTGAATGTATTTATTTTTTCTAACGGTTTTTTTTTGTGGAGTCTTTAGATTTTGCTAAATGTAAGGTCAAGTCATCTGTAAGCACAGATAATTTTGTTTTTTCTTATGATTCAAATGCATTTTATTTCTTTTTGCTGTCTAGTTGCTCTCCTAGGAGTTCTGGTATCATTTTGAATAAGTGGTGAGGATGGGTATCCTGAAGAGCTAGGAACAGATGGCTTCACTGGTAAATTAAAGAAGATTAATTGGTAATTAAAGAAGTTAAAGAAGATTAACTGGTAATTACAGAAGATTAACAATCTCTTCTAAAATCCTTCTCAATTTCTTCTAAAAATTGAAGAGGAGGAAACATTTCCAAACTTATTTTACGAGGCCAGAATTATCCTGTACCAAGCTGGAGAAAGACACTGTGAGAAAGGAAAACTATAGGCCAATGTCTCTGATAAACATAGAAGCAAAATCCTCAACACAAGTAAACTAAGATCAACAGCACATTAAAATAATCATACAGTATGACCAAGAAGGATTTATCTCTGGGATACAAGGATGGTTCAACACATGAAAATCAATTAATGTGAAACACTACATTAATGAAATGGAGGATAGAAACCACATGGTTATCTTGATAAATGCAGAAGAAATATTTGAAAAAAATCACACATTTTCTTAATAATCAGTCTAAACTAACTAGCAATAAAAGGAAAGTCTCTTAACACAATAAAAGCTATGTAACATCATACTCAACAATGAAAAATTGAAAGCTTTCACTTAAGGATTTGCTAGAATTTCTGTGTGGTTTCTTATATTCCACATATGGTGGAACCATATGATAATTGTCTTTCTCTGATTGACTTATTTAGCTCAACATAATACCCTCCAGTTCTATCCGTGTCAAAATAAATGGTAAGATTTCATAGGGGGAAGGAATGGAAAATTGGAAAGGAAAAAATCAGAGAGGGAGACAAACCATGAAAGACTCTTCTATAAGAAACAAACTGAAGGTTGCTGGAAGGGTGGTGAGTGGGGGTATGGGAAAACTGGGTGATGGGCATTAAGGAGGGCACAGGATGTGATGAGCACAGGGTGTTACATGCAACTAATGAATTACTGAACTCTACCTCTGAAACTAATGACGTACAGTATGTTGGTTAATTGAATCTAAATTTAAGAAAAAGATTAGTGGAACTTTTAATTTCTACTAATATAACCATAAAACTTAAAAGCTGAGTGAAACCTTCAACAACAAATAATGAAATCTGATTCGGTAGCTTTAATTACTTGATCTAAACACAAATACAACACATAGGTAAAAGTATATTTGACTTTTCACAAAGATAATTTCACTCACTGTGTTATCAGTTCATCTTTTTTCAACTTTAAGTTAAAGGAAATAATTTCTATACACAAAAATTAATTTTAAATATTGATATGTTGAAGAGCATGAGGTTAATTTATTTTGTCTAAGTTAATACTGTACATGTTTTGGAAATGTGAATAAAAGCTACATGCATGCAATATACTTAATAAAACTTTTCAAATAAGTTTTATGCCAAACACTTTGGAGATTATATATATATATATAAAATCTATAATACATATATAAATAAATGAATAACATCCACTATTATTAACTTGTAAAGATAGTGCAGCACCAGAGAGAGAGAGAGAGAGAGAGAGAAAGTCAGATTACATTTCTTCAACAAATTTGTCCAATGAGTGGCTACCCAGTGAATTTTTAAGCAAAACTACTGGATAATAATTGATGGCAACAAAGTGCCTAAGATACTTATTAATAAATATATTAATAATAAGAAGCATTATGTAATGTTTTACAAACATTTAAAGTACATGTAACTGTATTACACACTTTAATTGTTATGGGTCTTAGAAATTGCCTTTTTCTATTCCACATGATCTCTGTTTCAGCTAATGACTGTAAAGGAGCAAGCACTTGAAGTTGGCAGGCTTAACTTCAAATCCTGGCTCTGTTATTTGATGATGAAGTTGGGCTGAGTTTTACTTTTTTATGAACCTCAATTAATTTGACGCCCTAAAATTAAAATATATATACATATATTCATAATATTAATAGAAATGAATATATTATAAATATAAATACTAATTTATATATAAAATAGTAATTACCTCCCATCCTTTTTTGTGTAATGTCTTGATTTGTTAAAAATTAATTTTACTATTTTAAGATAAAAGGCTACTTACATCTTAATGATATCCTTTCATAATCTTCATTGTTTGTTAAAATTTTTAAATCTTATGAACAGAAATTGACAAACTTTTTCTGCAAAGGACTGGCTAAATAATTTCTGCTTTTGGGCCATGTGGTCTTTCTTATAACTAACTCTGCAGTTATACCAGGAAAGCAGACATAGACAATACATAAAAAAATTGAGTATGATGTGTTCCAACAAAATACTATTTACAAAAACAAGCTATAGGCCATATATTGCCCTTCAGTTCCAGAGGGAGATAAAAATGATATTAGGTAATTGTTAAGAATATTCTTCAGAGAGCTATATACAGAAGAATGGAACTCGACCATTCTCTTACACCATTCACAAAGATAAACTCGAAATGGATAAGAGACCTCAATGTGAGGCAGGAGTCTGTCAAAATCCTAGAGAAGAACATAGGCAGGAACCTCATTAGCCACAGCAACTGCTTTCAAGACATATCTCCAAAGGCAAATGAAACAATAGCAAAAATGAACTTTAGGGGCTTCATCAAGATCAAAAGCTTCTACACAGCCAAGGAAACAATCAAGAAAACAAACAGGCAACCCACAGAATGGAAGAAGACATTCACAAATGACACTAGAGACTAAGGGCTGATATCCAAGACCTATAAAGAACTCCTCAAACTCAACACACACAAAAGAGATAATCATATCAAAAAATGGGCAGAAGACATGAACAGACAATTATCCAGAGAAGACACACAAATGGCTAACAGACATATGAAAAAATATTCATCATCATTAGCCATCAGGGAGATTCAAATCAAAACCATATTGAGATACCACCTTACACCAGTTAGAATGGCCAAAATTAACAAGACAACAAGCAACATGTGTTGCAGAGGATGTGGAGAAAGCAGAACCCTCTTACACTGTTGGCGGGAATGCAAGTTGGTGCAGCCACTTTGGAAAACAAGGTGGGGATTCCTTAAGAAATTAAAAATAAAGTTACCCTGTGACCCTACAATTGTACTAATGGGCATTTACCCCAAAGATATAGATGTAGTGAAAAGAAGGGCCATTTGTATGCAAAAGTTGATAGCAGCAATGTCCATAATCACCAAACTGTGGAAAGAGCCTTAAACAGACAAATGGATAAAGAAGATATGGTCCATATATACAATGGAATATTATGCTTCCATCAGAAAGGATGAATACCCAACTTTTGTATCAACATGGATGGGGCTGGAAGACAAAATGCTGAGTGAAATCAGTCAAGCAGAGAAAGTCAATTATCATATGATTTCACTCACTTGTGGAGCATAAGGAATAACATGGAGGACATTAGGAGAAGGAAAGGAAAAATGAATTAGGGGAAAATGGAGGGAGAGATGAACCATGAGAGACTGTGGACTCTGAGAAAAAAGTGAGGGTTTTGGAAGGGGGGAAAGTGGGGGATGAGTGAGCCTGGTGGTGGGTATTAAGTACGGCATGTATTGCATGGAGCACTGGGTGTGGTGCATAAACAATGAATCTTGGAACACTGAAAAAATAAAATTAAATTAAAAAAAAGAATATTGTTCGGAAATGCAATTTGGGTGAGGAAGAGGAGGAGATTACTGATAAATAAAGCCAGACTTTGGATAATATTACATACTCTGTCACTGAATTTTGTGATATTTAAAATTATTTGCTAAAATTTGCAGAGTATAAAAAGAAGTGACAGGTTTTCTATTCAAATATCTTAATGTAAGTTGTGTATTAATTTTACATTACATATATTAAACTTGATTTAGTGTAGATTTTATCATTTTTCCCCTTCAAACTTATGTATGGAGAGAGAGTGTAAAATATGCATATCTTTGTGCCAACTTTTTATTAACTCACTTGATGAAATGGTTGCTTTCAAAAATTCACATTTTTAGAAATGTTTTCCCTTGTATTTTACTAATAGGTAAAATTCTGTTCATAAGTACAATGTTTATAACTTTCTGAATCAAATTAAAATGCAAATATTTTAGCATTAAATTTATAATCTTTAAGACTATTGGGGACACCTGGGTGGCTCAGTGAGTTAAGCCTCTACCTTTGAATCAGGTCATGATCTCAGGGTCCTGGAATTGAGCCCTGCATCAGGCTCTCTGCTTGGCGGGCGGGGAGCCTGCTTCTCCCTCTCTCTCTGACTGCCTCTCTGCCTACTTGTGATCTCTCTCCCTGTCAAATAAATAAATAAAATCTTAAAAAAAAGAGACTATTGACCTGCTTTAACATCATTTAACTATTTAACTATTAACAATTTAACTATTGACCTGGTTTACATTAGTGTTCACTTCATGTTGCACATTCTGCTTTGAACAAATTTATTACAATGTATATCTACCATTAGAGTGTCATAGAGCAGTTTCCAGCACTAAAATGCTTCTCCTTTTTATCCCTCCCTCCCCCAACCACTGGCAATCACTGATAATTTTTTAAAGATTTATTAATTTTACACAATGAGAGGGAGAGTGGGAAGGTGGGGCCAGAGGGAGAGGGAGACAGAAAGAAGCAGACTTTCTGCTGAGTGTGGAGCCTGACTCCAGCTCAACCCCACCACCCTGAGGCCATGACCTAATCCAAAACCAAGAGTCTGATGCTTACCTGACTGAGCCACCCAGGCACCCCAACCACTGATATTTTTAATGTCTCCATAGTTTTGCCTTTTCTGAAATGTTATCTAGTTGGAATCATGTAGTAGGTAGTCCTTTCAGTTTAGCTTTTTTTTTTTTTTTAATTTATTTATTTATTTGACAGAGAGTGAGAGAGAGCACAAGCAGGCAGAGCAGCAGGCAGAGGGAGAGGGAGAAGCAGGCACCCTGCCAAGAAGGAGCCCGACATGCGGTTTGATCCCAGGACCCTGGGATCATGACCCGAGCTGAAGGCAGTTGCCTAACCAACTGAGCCACCCAGGCACCCCTCAGTTTAGCTTTTTTAACTTAGCAGTATGTGCTTAAATTCCTTCTATGTCTTTTTCATGACTTGATCACATAGTTCTTTTTATTACAAAGTAATATACCATTTTCTAGATGTATAGTTTATTTGTTCACTTACTGAAAGACATCTTGACTGCTTGATTCTAAGTATTCTTGTTCATATTTTTGACTAATTATGTTTTCAGCTCTTTTTTTTCTTTTCTTATTTATTTATTAAATTTCTTACTTATTAATTAATTTAAATTTAATTTTTTTCAGTGTTCCAAGATTCATTGTATAGGGACCACACCCAGTGCTCCATGTGGAGATTCCTTAAGAAATTAAAAATAGAGCTACCCTATGACCCTGAAATTTCACCACTGGGTATTTACCCCAAAGATACAGATGTAGTGAAAAGAAAGGCCATCTGTAGTCCAATGGTCATAGCAGCAATGTTTTCAGCTCTTTTAGATGAACACCAAGGAGTGAGGCTGTTGGATCATATGATAAAAGTGTGTTTAGTTTTGAAAGAAATGGCCAGTCTTCCAAAGTGACTATACCATTTAACATCCTCAGCAACAATGAAGGAGTTCCTACTGCTCCACATCCTTGCCAGCATACTGGATACTGGCCATTCTAGTAGTTGTGTTGCCATATTTTATTATTTTAATTTGCATTCTCCAATGATTTACAATACAAAACATTTTTTTTTCCGTATTACTATTTGCAGTCTCTGTATATTCTTTGATAAGGTTCTGTTCAGGGTTTGGCCCATTTTTAAAATTACATTTTCAAATATTTTTGTTGACTTTTAACAGGCCTTGTACATGTTGGATAACAATTCTTTATCAGAGATGCCTTTTTTTTTTTAAAGATTTTATTTATTTATTTGACAGAGAGAAATCACAAGTAGATGGAGAGGCAGGCAGAGAGAGAGAGGGAAGCAGGCTCCCTGCTGAGCAGAGAGCCCTCAGAGATGCCTTTTGCAAATTATTTTCTCCCAGGGTGTGGCTTGTCTTCTCAGTCTCTTAGTAATATCTTTCATAGAGCAGAAAATTTAATTTTACTGAGTCCAATATCAGTTTCTTCTTTTGTTTATGGTGTCTTGCTGTTGTATCTAAAAGTTCATCATCAAAGCTGAAGTCATCTAGATATTTTTCCTGTATTATTTTGAAGTTTTATAACTTTGTGTGTTACATTTAGGTTTATGATCCATTTTGAATTCATTTTTATGCAGTAGGTAATATCTGTGTCTGGACTGATTGATTGATTAGCATGTGTATCTTTTATTATGCCTTGATTTTTTTTTAAGATTTTATTTATTTATTTGACAGACAGAAAGCACAGGTAGGCAGAGAGGCAGGCAGAGAGAGAGGAAGGGAAGCAGGCTCCCCCTGAGCAGAGAGCCCAATGCAGGGCTCGATCCCAGGACCCTGGAATCATGACTTGAGCTGAAGGCAGAGGCTCTAACCTACTGAGCCACCCAGGTGCCCCTTGAATTTTTTTCTTGATAGTTGGACATGATGTCCAGAGTAAAAGGACCTGATGTATATAATCCTTTAGTAATGTGTTGGTATGATGTAGGGGAATGGGAAGCACTCTATAGTCTTATGATTAGGTCTCAGATTTTTAAAAAACCTGTACCTCTGAGCTACGAATTTCAGGTGGGGATAGAATGGCTAAAATAGGCTGGCAAAGATCTTCTACTACATGGAAGGTTAGAGCTGGCTAAAGCTGAATATTCCCCTTGCCCCAGGTTAATTAGGGTCTCATTAGCAGTTGGACTCCAGTTTGTTTCTTCTGAAGACAGACCTTGTTAAGAAGGACAAAGTGTGGTGTGTCTAGTGGCTTAGTCATTAAGAGTCTGCCTTCAGTTCAGGTCATGATCCCAGGGTCCTGGGATCAAGCTTCACAATGGGCTCTCTGCTCAGTGGGAAGCCTGCATCTCCCTCTCCCACTCCCTCTACTTGTGTTCCTGCTCTAAATAAATAAATAAATCTTAAAAAAAAAAAAAAGAAGGACAAATTGTTGGGGTGTCTGCATGACTCAGTTGACTAAGCATCTGCCTTCCATTCAGTTCATGATCCCAGTAGCCTGGGATCTAGCACTGCATGGATCTAGCACTTCCAACTCAGCAAGGAGTCTGCTTTTCCATCTGTTCCTCCCTTCTTATGCCCCTCATTCCCTATGCCTTTCTCTTCCCCATTTGTGCTCTCTTTCTCTCAAGTGCTCAAATCAATAAATAAAATCTTAAGAAAAGAAAAGAAAAAAATGTTCTGGTATATTTCAAAGTTACTCCTTGTTTTCTCTCCCTGCAGAAAGCATTAGGGTTTTTGTTTGGTTATGTTTTGTTTTGATAGTTACTATAATAGCCAGGTCAATCTCTGGGTGGGGGTGGGGGGGTACAAAACAAAATGAAAATCTCATGAAAGTGTGGGGACCTCTTTGACTAGGTTGTCCTGGAGTTTCTGATTATCAGTCCACACTGAGCCACACTGATTTACTGTTCAGGTTTCCCTACCCCAGCAGTAGGTTCCATGGAGACATCAGCTCATAGGTTTTTACTCAGGTAAGTTGTGATTCTTTGGTTTCCTCAATTTTAGAAGTAGCAGTGCTATGGTTTGAATGTTGTATCTCCCAAAATTCAACTGTTCAAAATCTAATGCCCAGTGTGATAATGTTAGGAAGTGGGACCCTTAGGAGGTGATTGGGTCATGATGATGAAGCCTTCATGAATGACTATCATGCTTTTATGAAAAAGTCTCAAGAGATCACTGTCCCCTTCCACCATTTTAGGACATGGCAAGAAGTCAGCAGTCTGCACCCTGGGTTTTCATTTTGGATGTTGGAGCTCCAGAATGGTAACAAACAAATTTCTGTTGTTTATAAGCCATTCAGTCTGTGATATTTTATTATACCTGCCCAAGTAGATTAAGACAAGTAGTTTGTTCTGTGACCTTACTTCTTCTAATGATCTAAGAACACATTACTTTTTCTTTTGTCCAGTTTGTCATTTTTTATTAGTACAGCATGGTGACTTCCAAGTTTCTCTCATGTTAGGCCAGAAACTGAAAATCTTGTTTGATTTTTTAAATACCAAAGTTTGCCTTTAAAAAAATTTTATCTGAATAACCTTAAACTGTAAATACATTTAACCTATGTTATATATTTTTATTTCCCATATAGTCATCTCTATTATCTGTAAAACATTCATTAAATATTTGGCTAGGAAAATATCTTTTTTAGGTATGTAAAAATTCTGTGCTTAATACTAAGAGAATTGTTCTACTTATCACAATTAATTATTTCAGTTTTATGTAATACAATGATGAATTAAAATTCCTAATCAGTGTAGACTTTTTAAAATTTTAATTCCAATGAAGTGTCATTAAATATAAATTGTCTAGACACTTAAACATCGGTCATATAAATCACATTAAATTTGCTACTTAGTCCCTGATCTATTTTAAACAACACAATCTTATTAGCATTCTAGTTATATACTTTTAATAATAATTATGAATATTTGTGAGATAGCCTGTCAACATGAAGTCATTAAGGGATAAATGACACATGAATATCTTGCACCAGGTATTTGGTGGTTGTATATATTGCAAGTCTTGTATGAGAAAGATAAAATATAGAAATTGACAGCCAACTATTTAAAAAACTAATTGAACATTTAGATGAAAACTTTTTACTTAGAATTTAGTATCCAAAGATAAGTGTTGTATGGCTTCAGTGATAATATGGAATAATGAATCATGTAATTACAGGCATTTTTATTTTATAGTTTTGAGGATTATCTGTGTTATTTATAGGGTATATTTACTATGATTTATAATATGATTGTACAGATTACATTTAACAAGGCAATAATATCATACAATTCACCACTAAGGTGACCTTCACATTCACAGTACTGCTGAACAAATTGTTTTTGGAAAATGAGTGCTTTGTGTGCCTTATTTGCACAAAGAGAATCACTTATGTTTGTAGAGTAAATTTGATAATTTTGTAAAATGCTAAAATATATTTTTAAAAAATATTGGCATCTTAAAAGTAGGCTGTACTCTATTCCTACCACATAACTGTCCATATTGTCTTTTGAACAATTCCTTCATATTCCGTTGGATAAGCTAAAAGGATTCTTTCTGAACATTGGACTAAATATATCTCAATTTCACTTCTATAGATGACTGCTTTTCCCACTTTTTGCTTCTCTACATATTTGCATCAAAAGGAAGAAATTCAGTGAAACTGTTTCATGAACATCCAGGAGAAATCTCAATTATTGTCTCATATTATGCATTTGTTCCTGACACTCCTCCTTTATGGAATGTCCTTTCCACTCCTTTCTTCATGATTCTAGTTCATGTTTCATTCATGTTCTGTTCTTGTTGGTTATCCATCATGCTTAGAATGGCTCTGTAAGGCTAGCATAGTTTTTTTTTGCATTATTAATTTTTTTTTGTTATGCTAGTCACCATATAGTACATCACTAGGTGGTTGTTTTTTGTTATTGTTTTTGTTTTTTAGATTTTATTTTTCTGTTTGACAGTGAGAGAGAGAGAGCATGCGGAGGGGGAGTGGCAGACAGAGAGAGAGGGAGAAGCGGGCTTCCTACCAAGCAGAGAACCTGATGCAGGACTCAATCCCAGGACCCTGAGATCAGGACATGAACCAAAGCCAGAGGCTAACCAACTGAGCCACCCAGGTGCCCCCATCATTAGTTTTTGATGTAGTGTTCTGTGATTCATTATTTGTGTATAACACCCAATGCTCCATGCAATATATGCCCTACTTAATACCCATCACTGGACTAACCCATTCCTCCACCCTCCTCCCCTCTAAAATGCTCAGTTTGTTTCTCAGAGTCCATACTCTGTTGTGGTTTATCTCCCCACTCTGATCCCCCCCTTCAATTTTCCCTTCCTTCTCCTAATGTCCTCCATGCTATACCTTATGTTCCATAAATAAGTGAAACCATATGATAATTGACTTTCTCTGCTTGACTTATTTTACTTTGCATGATCTCCTCCAGTCCCATATATGTTGACACAAAAGTTGGGTATTCATCTTTTCTGATGGCTGAGTAATATTCCATTGTATATATGGACCACATCTTATTTATCCATTCATCTATTGATGGGCATCTTGGCTCTTTCCACAGTTTGGTGATTGTGGACATTGCTGCTATGAACACTGGAGTGCATATGACCCTTCTTTTTACTACATCTGTATCTTTGGGGTAAATACCTAGTAGTGCAATTGCTGGGTCATAGGGTAGCTCTATTTTAGTTTTTTGAGGAACCTCCACCCTGTTTTCCAAAGTGGCTATTCCACTTGAATTCCCACCAACAGTGTAAGAGGGTTTGCCTTTCTCCACAGCCTCTCCAATACTTTTTCCTTCCTGTCCTGTTAATTTTGGCTATTCTATCTGGTGTAAAGTAGTATTTCAATGTGGTTTTGATATGAATTTCCCTGTTGGCTAATGATGATGGACATTTTTTCGTGTGTCTGTTAGCCATTTGTGTGTCTTCTTTGGAGAAGTTTCTGTTTATGTTTTCTGCCCATTTTTTGACTTGATTATTTGTTTTTTGGGTGTTGGGTTTGAAAAGTTCTTTATAGATCTTAAATATCAGCTCTTTGCCTGTAGTGTCATTTGCAAATATCTTATCCCATCTGTGAGTTGCCTCTTTGTTGAATGTTTCATTTGCTGTGCAAAAGCTTTTTACCTTAATGAAGTCTGGAAAGTTCACTTTCACTTTTGTTTCCCTTGCCTTTGGAGACATGTCTTGAAAGAAGCTGCTGTGGCCCATGTCAAAGAGGTTACTGCCTATGATCTCCTTTACAATTCTGATGGATTCTTGTCTCACATTGAGGTCTCTCATCTAATTTGAGTTTATCTTTGTGTGTGGTGTAAAACAATGGTTGAGTTTCATTCTTCTGTATATAGCTATCAAACTTTTCCAGCACTATTTATTAAAGACACTGTCTTTTTTCGATTGGATATTTTTCCTGCTTTGTTGAAGAGTATTTGTCCATAGAATTGAGGGTCATTATCTGGGCTCTCTCTTCTGTTCCCCTGATCTATGTGTCTGTTTTTGTGCCAGCACCATGCTGTCTCAGTGATCACAGCATTGTAATATAGCTTGAAATCAGGCTACATGATGCCCCCTGTTTTGTTTTTCTTTTTCAACATTTCCTTAGCAATAAGGGATCTTTTCTGGCTCAGAACAATTTTAAGATTGGTCCAGCACTTTGAAAAATGCCATTGGTATTTCGTTCAGGATGGCATTGAAAGTATAGTTTGCTCTGGGTAATACAGACATTTTAACAATGTTTATTCTTCCAATCCATGAACATGGAATGCACTTCCATCTTTTTGTGTCTTCAGTTTCTTTCATGAGTGTTCTGTTGTTGAGTACAGATCTTTTACTTTTCTGGTTAGGTTTATTTCCAGGTATCTTATGGTTGTTGGTGCTATAGTAAATGGAATCAATTCTCTTATTTCCCTTTCTATATTTTCATTGTTGGTGTATAAGAAAGCAACTGATTGCTGTACATTGTTTTGTATCCTGCCACAGTACTGAATTACTGCATGGGTTATAGTACTTTGGGGGTGGAATCTTTTGGGTTTTCCATATAAAGAATCATGTCATCTGTGAAGAGAGAGAGTTTGACTTCTTCTTTGTCAATTTGAATACGTTTTATTTCTTTTTGCTGTCTGATTGGTGTCGTAGGACATATAGTACTATGTTGAAAAGTAGTGACAAGAGTGGGCATCCTTGTGTTCCTGATCTTAATGGAAAGGCTCTCAGCTTTCCCCATTGAGAATGATATTTGCTGTGGGTTTTTCATAGATGGATTTTATGAAATTCAGAAATATCCCTGCTATCCCTATACTCTGAAGAATTTTAATCAAGAAATGATGCTGTATTTTGTCAAATGATTTTCTGAATCAATTTAGAGGACCATGTATTTCTTCTTTCTCCTCTTATTAATGTGTTCTATCATGTTGATTGATTTGTAAGTGTTGAACCACCCTTGCAACACAGGGATAAATCCCACCTGGTGCTGGTGTATAATCCTTTGAATGTACTGTTGGATCCCATTAGCTAGGATCTTGTCGAGAATTTTGGCATCCATATTCTTCAGGGATATTGATCTGAAATTCTTTTGATGGGATCTTAGCTTGTTTTGGGAACACGGCAATGCTGACCTCATAGAAAGAGTGTAGAAGTTCTCCTTCTGTTTCTATTTTTTGAAACATCTTCGGGAGAATAGGTATTATTTCTTCTTTGAATGTTTGCTAGAATTCCCCAGGATATCCATCAGGTTCTGGACTCTTGTTTTTTGGGAAGTTTTTAATCCCTGCTTCAATCCTGTTACTGGTTATTGATCTTTTTGAATCATCTATTTTTCTTTTTACTGTGTTGGTAGTTTATAGGTTTTGAAGAATGCATCCATTTCTTTTAGGTTGCTTAACTTATTAGAATATATCTATTGAGAATAATTTCTGATGATTGTTTCTATTTCTTTAGTGTAAGTCATAATTTTTTCCCTTGTGATAATTTTATTAATTTGGGTCCTTTCTCTTTTCTTTCGGACAAGTCTGGCCAGAGCTTTATCAATCTTATTCTTTCAAAGAACCAAATTCTAGTTTCACTGATGTGTTCTACTGTATTTCTGGTTTCTAATTTATTGGTCTCTGCTCTAATCTTAATTATTGCCCTCTTCATGTATGGATTAGGCTTAATTTGCTGTTAATTCTCCAGTTCTTTAAGATATAAAGTTAGTTTGTGTATTCAGGATTTTTCTATATCTTTTTACTAAGGCTTGGATGGTTATGTATTTCCCACTTAGAGCCACCTTGTCTGTATTGCATAGGTGTTGGACCAAAGTGTTTTTGTTCTCATTGGTTTCCATAAGTTATTTAATTTCCTCTTTGATTTCCTGGTTGACCCAAAATTCTTTTTTTTAAAAATTTATTTCTTTTCAGTGAAACAGAATTCATTGTTTATGCACCACACCCAGTGCTCCATGCAATACGTGCCCTCCATAATACCCACCACCTGTCTCCCCCGACCTCCCACTCCCCGCCGCTTCTAAACCCTCAGATTGTTTTTCATAGTCCATAGTCTCTCATGGTTTATCTCCTCTTCCAATTCCCCTCAACTCCCTTCTCCTCTCCATCTTCCCATATCCTCCATATTATTTGTTATGCTCTACAAATAAGTGAAACCATATGATAATTGACTCTCTCTGCTTGACTTATTTCACTCAACACAATCTCTTCTAGTCCCATCCATGTTGAAATAAAAGTTGGGTATTGGGGCGCCTGGGTGGCTCAGTGGGTTGAGCCGCTGCCTTCCGCTCGGGTCGTGATCTCAGGGTCCTGGGATCGAGTCCCGCATCGGGCTCTCTGCTCAGCGGGGAGCCTGCTTCCTCCTCTCTCTCTGCCTGCCTCTCTGCCTACTTGTGACCTCTCTCTGTCAAATAAATAAAATCTTAAAAAATAAAAAGTTGGGTATTCATCCTTTCTCATGGATAATATACTCCTTATATACTCCATATAATACTCCATAGTGTATATGGACCACATCTTCCGTATCCATTCGTCTGTTGAAGGGCATCTTGGTTCTTTCCACAGTTTGATGACCATGGCCATTGCTGCAATAAACATTGGGGTACAGATGGCCCTTCTTTTCACCACATCTGTATCTTTGGGATAAATACCCAGTAGTGCAACTGCAGGGTGATAGGGAAGCTCTATTTTTAATTTCTTAAGGAATCTCCACACTGTTCTCCAAAGTGGCTGCACCAACTTGCCTTGCCACCAACAGTGTAAGAGGGTACCCCTTTCTCCACCTCCTCTCCAAGACACATTGTTTCCTATCTTGCTAACTTTGGCCATTCTAACTGGTGTAAAGTGGCATCTCAATGTGGTTTTAATTTGAATTTCCCTGCTGGCTAGTGATGATGAACATTTTTTCATGTGTCTGATAGGCATTTGTATGTCTTCATTGGAGAAGTGTCTGTTCATATCTTCTGCCCATTTTTTGACATGATTATCTGTTTTGTGTGTGTTTGAGTTTTTGGAGTTCTTTATAGATTCTGGATATCAACCCTTTGTCTGTACTGTCATTTGTGAATATCTTCTCCCATTCTGTGGGTTGCCTCTTTGTTTTGTTGACTGTTTCCTTTGTTGTGCAGAAGCTTTTGATTTTGATGAAGTCCCAAAAGTTCATTTTCACTTTTGTTTCCTTCATCTTTGGAGACATATCTTGAAAGAAGTTGCTGTGGTTGATATAGAAGAGGTTACTACCTATATTCTCGTCTAGGATTCTTATGGATTCCTGTCTCACTTTGAGGTCTTTTATCCATTTCGAGTTTATCTTTGTGTATGGTGTAAGAGAATGGTCGAGTTTCATTCTTCTACATAGAGCTGTCCCATTTCCCAGCACCATTTATTGAAGAGACTGTCTTTTTTCTACTGTATAATTTTTCCTGCTTTGTCAAAGATTATTTGACCATAGAGTTGATGGTCCATATCTTGGTTCTGGGCTCTGTACCACTGGTCTATGTGTCTGTTATTATGCCAGTACCATGCTCTCTTGGTGATCACAGCTTTGTTACTAAAGCTTGAAATCAGGTAACATGATGCCCCCAGTTTTGTTTTTCTTTTTCAACATTTCCTTAGCAATTCAGGGTCTCTTCTGATTCCATACAAATTTTAGTGTTGTTTGCTCCACCTCTTTGAAAAATACCGGTGGAATTTTGATCGGAATGGCATTAAAAGTATAGATTGCTCTAGGCAGTATAGACATTTTAACAATGTTTATTCTTCTGATCCAAGAACATGGAATGGTCTTCCATCTTTTTGTGTCTTCTTCAATTTCTTTCATGAGTGTTCTGTAGTTCCTCGAGTACAGAACCTTTACCTCTTTGGTTAGATTTATTTCCAGGTATCTTATGGTTCTTGGTGCTGTAGTAAATGTAATCAATTCTCTTATTTCCCTTTCTATATTTTCATTGTTGATGTATAAGAAGGCAACTGATTTCTGTACATTGATTTTGTATCCTGCCACGTTACTGAATTGCTGTATGGGTTCTAGTAGTTTGGGGGTGGAGTCTTTTGGGTTTTCCATATAAAGTATCATGTCATCTGCAAAGAGAAAGAGTTTGGCTTCTTTGTTCCCAATTTGGATACCTTTTATTTCTCTTTGTTGTCTGATTGCTGTTGCTAGGACTTCTAATACTATGTTGAACAAGAGTGGTGAGAGTGGGCATCCTTGTCTTGTTCCTGATCTCAATGGGAAGGCTGTGAGCTTTTTCCCATTGAGGATGATATTTGCTGTGGGTTTTTCATAGATAGATTTTATGAAGTTCAGTAATGTTCCCTCATCCCTATACTTTGAAGCGTTTTAATCAGGAACAGATGCTGGATTTCGTCAAATGCTTTTTCTGCATCAATTGAGAGGACCATGTGGTTCTTCTCTCTTCTCTTATTGATTTGTTCTATAACATTAATTGATTTGTGAATGTTGAACCATCCTTGTAACCCAGGGGTGAATCCCACTTGGTCATGGTGGATAATCTTTTTAAGTGCTGTTGGATCCTATTTGCTAGGATCTTGTTGAGAATCTTAGCATCCATATTCATCAGTGATATTGGTCTGAAATTCTCCTTTTTGGTGGGGTCTTTGCCTGGTTTGGGATTAGGGTAATTCTGGCTTCATAAAAAGAATCTGGAAGTTTTCCTTCTGCTGGAATTTTTTGAGACAGCTTCAGGAAAATAGGGTTATTTCTTTTTGAAATTCTGGTAGAATTCCTCAGGGAATCATCAGGTCCTAGGCTTTTGATTTTGGGAGGTTTTTGATCACCGCTTCAATCTCATTACTAGATATTGGTCTATTCAGGTTGTCAATTTCTTCCTGGTTCAATTTTGTGAGTTATAGTTTTTCAGGAATGCATCCATTTCATCTAGGTTGCTTAACTTATTGGTATATAACTGTTGATAATAACTTCTTTTTTTATAAAGATTTTATTATTTATTTGACAGAGAGAGATCACAAATAGGCAGAGGCAGGCAGAGAGAGAGAGAGGAGGAGGAGCAGGCTCCCTGCTGAGCAGAGAGCCCGATGCGGGACTCGATCCCAGGACCCTGAGATCATGACCTGAGCCGAAGGCAGCGGCTTAACCCACTGAGCCACCCAGGCGCCCCGACTGTTGATAATAACTTCTGATGATTGTTTCTATTTCCTTGGTGTTAGTTGTGATCTCTCCCTTTTCATTCATAATTTTTTAAAAGATTTTATTTATTTATCAGAGAGAGAAGGAGAGAGAGTGAGCACAGGCAGACAGAATGGCAGGCAGAGGCAGAGGGAGAAGCAGGCTCCCTGCCGAGCAAGGTGCCCGATGTGGGACTCGATCCCAGGATGCCGGGATCATGACCTGAGCCAAAGGCAGCTGCTTAACCAACTGAGCCACCCAGGCATCCCTTCATTCATAATTTTATTAATTTGAGCTTTCTCTCTTTTCTTTTGGATTAGTGTGGCCAATGGTTTATCAATCTTATTGATTCTTTCAAAAAAAACAGCTTCTAGTTTCATTGATACATTCTACTATATCTCTAGTTTCTATCTCATTGATCTCTGCTCTAATCTTCATTATTTCCCTTCTTATGTGTGGAGTTGGTTTAATTTATTGTTGATTCTCCAGTTCTTTAAGGTGCAGAGATAGCTGGTGTATTCTGGATTTTTCAATTTTTTTGAGGGAGGCTTAGATGGCTATGTATTTTCCCCTTAGGACTGCCTTTGCTGTATCCCATAGGTTTTGGACCAAAGTGTCTTCATTCTCATTGGTTTCCATGAATTGTTTAAGTTCTTCTTTGTTCTCCTGGTTGATCCAAGCATTCTTAAGCAAGGTAGTCTTTAGCTTCCAGGTGTTTGAGTTCCTTCCAAACTTTTCCTTGTGATTGAATTCTAGTTTCAAAACATTGTGATCTGAGAATATGCAGGGAATAATCTCAGTCTTTTGGTATCAGTTGAGCCCTGATTTGTGACCCAGTATGTGGTCTATTCTGGAAAAGGTTTCATGTGCACTTGAGAAGAATGAGTATTCTGTTGTTTTAGGGTGGAATGTTCTGTATATATCTATGAGGTCTATCTGGTCCAATGTGTCATTCAATGCTCTTGTTTCTTTATTGATTTTCTGCTTGGATGATCTATTACTGAGAGAGGTGTGTTAAGATTTCCTACTATTAATGTATTCATATCAATATGACTCTTTATCTTGATTAATAGTTTTCTTATGTAATTGGCTGCTCCCATATTGGAGGCATAGATATTTACAATTGTTAAATCATCTTGGTGGATAGTCTCTTTAAGAATGGTGTAGAGTCCTTCTGTATCTCTGACTACAGTCTTTAGTTTAAAATCTAATTTATCGGATATAAGAATTGCTACCCTGGCCTTCTTTTGAGGCCTATTGGCATGCAAGATGCTTCTCCATCCCTTCACTTTCAGTCTGGTTGTATCCTTAGGTTCAAAATGGGTCTCTTGTAGACAACATATGGATGGGTCCTGTCGTTTTACCAGTCTGCAACCCTGTGTCATTTTATGGGTGTATTTAGGCCATCCACATTGAGAGTGATTATTGATAGATATGTTTTTTTTTTTTGACATTGTGTTACCTTTGAAGTCTTTCTTTCTATAGATTGTCTCCATATTTCTGTTCAATGCTATTCTCAGGATTTTTCCTCTTTTATAGAACCCCCCTTAATATTTCCTACAGTGTCAGCTTGGTGGTTGCATAGTCTTTTAAGCCTTGCTGGTCTTGGAAACTCTTTATCTCTCCATCCATTTTGAATGTCAGTCTTACTGGGTAAAGTATTCTTGGCTGCATGTTCCTCTCATTTAGTGCCCTGAATATATCTTGCCAGCCCTTTCTGGTTTGCCAGGTTTCTGTGGACAAGTCTGACGTTATTCTAATGGGCTTTCCTCTGTACATAAGGAGCCTCTTTATCCTAGCATCTTTCAAGAGATTGTATTTACAATTATGATTTCTCAGTTTTGCTATTAGGTGCCTTGATTTTTTTAGTATCTATAATCTTGGGGGGAGACCGTTCTGCCTCTAGTACATGAATGCTGGTTCCATTTGCAAGATTGGGAACATTTTCATGGAGAATTTGTTTCACTATATCTTCTAGACTTCTTTTTTTCTCCTCCCCTTCAGGGATTCCAATAATTCTGACGTTGGAACGTTTCATGGCGTCATTTATTTCCCTAATTCTGTTTTCGTGGTTTCTAAGCTGTTTGTTCCAGGCTTCCTCCTGGTCCTTTCTCTCTATCTGTTTGTCCTCCAGATCACTAATTCTATCTTCTGTCTCAGTTACCCTAGCATTTAGAGAATTTAGATTAGATTGGAACTCATTGAGAACATTGTGAACATCATCCCTGGTGGCTTTCAGTTCTGCCCTAACATTGTGAACATCATCACTGGTGGATTTCAGTTCTGTCTTAAGCAATTCCATTTTGTCATCCATGGCTTTCTCCAACCTAGCTATTGCCTGGATAATTGTTAGCCTGAATTCCCTTTCTGACATATTGTCTATGTTAATAGCCATTAGCTCTGTTGCAGATGGCCCAGCCTCTGAATTTTTCTTCTGTTGGGCATTCCTCCTCCTGGTCATTTTGGTGAGAGATGGATGAATGGATATAGCTGGATGTATCGACTTGGTGCAATCGAGGTTCAACCTGGAATGCTTCTGAACAATCAAGAGTCCCCACCCAAATGAAAGAAAAAAGAAGGAGAGAAAAAAGAAAGAGAGAGAGAGAGAGGAAGAGAGAGACAGGAAAAAAAAGAAATATAAAATAAAAGAGAAGGGTGAGCCCAAATGGGCCCCAAGGTAAGATTTATGAGGTGAACAAACAGAAACAGACAAATAAAAAGACTAACAAAAGCAGATGATAAGAGAAAATATATATACATATATACAAAAGCAAGACAAAAAAAGAGAACCTCATCAAAAAGAACCCCAGGTATAAGATTTATATACTATCAGGACAAACACAAATACACAGAAACACGTGTGGAAGAAAAAGATGGAAGAGTAGTTATAAATTCTCAGTATGGGGGAGGAAGGTTATTATGTTTCTTCCTGGATGATCTTGATATCTTTGGTAAGGGACTCAACTTTTCTAAGATAAAGGGGGATTAAAAATTGGTTTACCTAGGGGCGCCTGAGTGGCTCAGTGAGTTAAAAGCCTCTGCCTTCGGCTCAGGTCATGATCCCAGGGTCCTGGGATAGAGCCCCGAATTGGCTCTCTGCTCAGTGGGGAGCCTGTTTCCCTTCCTCTCTCTCTGCCTGCATCTCTGCCTGCTTGTGATCTCTGTCTGTCAAATAAATAAATAAAAATAATTTAAAAAAATGGTTTACCTATAGGGGTAGCATTGATTGGGGAAAGGGGACTACCTAGAAGTTTAACTCTATGCAAATATTGAAAAATAGAAATAAAAAATAATAAACTCAACTAAACTAAAATGAAATTTAAAAAAATTATAAAAATAGAACAGCAAAAGAAAAACGTGGGTATATGTATCAAAAAGTTCAGGTTAAAAGATTATTATGGAATTTGATGTACTGGACATCTCACTGTGATGGTAAATAGTTTAAAAAATTGCCTATAAAAAATAAACCAGAATGGTGGGAATGAATTAAAAATAAAAGTTGTGTCTATGAAGTAGTGGTAGTTTTCTCTTGTCTTTTTTTTTTCGGGTTGGCTTTCTGGGGGAGGGGCCTGCCGCATTGGTTTTCAGGCAGTGTTTCCTGAGTTAAGTCCTCTCGCCCCCCTCAAGGATGTGGACTTTGTGCGTTTTTCAGGGTTTTGTTCTCTGGAGTTTTTTTGTTTGTTTGTTTGTTCATTTGTTTTCTCTTGCCTTAACAGCTTTTGATGGTTTTTAGAGGTTTAGAGAAAGCAAACTGCACCCAGTTCTCCCTCTCAGAGAGAAGTCTCAGTCTGTTCCCCTCTGGGTGCTCCAGATCACATAAATTCCCCCTTGGCTGTTGGCAGAGCCCGTTCCCAGTCTCGGTCCCTGGGGACGCAGGAACTCCTGCTTGCATCCAAAACCACGACAGTGGCGGCTGTCTGGGCAGCTCCAGACCACCAGAGAGATTCCAAGCAGTGATCGCACACTGAGATTTTCCTGCTGGCCCAGGCTGGGAGTGCCTGGTCTTTTCGGGTCTGAGAGCGCCAGGCTGGTGCCTGAATGCACCTCTCTCAGGGGAGGGTGTGGGGTGCGACTGAGACTCTGGTAGCATGGTACTGCTCATGTGTGGACTGCAAAAATGCTGTGTTTCTGTCAGCTGGGGAGGCTCCCAGACTCTCATGGGAGCCACACCCCATGCACTCTCAGGCACGCTGGCGGCTCAGGGACCAAGAACTGGTTTCTCTACCACACTCTCTCTGGCTCAGTGCCAGGCATGGCTGTCCTGGGTCCCGGGACTTAAGCACCTGTCCCTAACTGCCTTGATTCTCACAATTTCTCCCCATGATCCTTTGCTCTTTTTGAGTGCTTTCAATCCGACTTCAAGTTAATGTTGGTCCCCAGTCGAAGGGCACTCTCGTATTGGTGTATTACTTTCCAATGGGTTGCTTCTGGTGTCTCCCTCCCCCTTTTGTTTATCTTCTGATATCAGTCTGATGTTCCCACTCTGCTTTACCTGCCCAATGGTGTCTTCTGTCCCTGCAGAGATCCAGACGTGTATAATTCTAATCTCAGTCTGATTTCATGGGTGATCAGAGTTCTTTGGTAGGTAATCAGCTCATTTTAGGGTACAGGTTGAAATGGAGCCTCCTCCTAGTTCTCCACCATCTTGTCTCTCCTCTGACCCAAAATTCTTGAATAGGATGGCCTTTAGCTTCCAAATGTTTGAATTTCTTCCAAACCTTTTCTTGTATTTGAGTTCCAATTTCAAAGCACAGTGGTCTGAGAATATACAGCAAATAATCTCAATCTTTTGGTGTAGGTTGAGACCTGATTTGTGACCCAGTATGTGGTCTATTCTGGAGAAAGTTCCATGTGCACTCAAGAAGAATGAGTATTCTGTTGTTTTAGGGTATAATGTTAGGTATATATCTATGAGGTCCAGAGTATCATTCAAAGCTCTTGTTTCATTGTTGATTTTTTTCTTAGATGATCTGTCTATTGCTGAGAGTGGAGTGTTAAGATTCTCTGCATTAACATATTGTTATCAATATGTTTTGATTAACACTTGGCTTATGTAGTTGGCTGCTCCCATGTTGGGGGCATAGATATTTACAATTGTTAGATCTTCTTGTTGGATAGACCATTTCAGAATGATGTAGTGTCCTTCTGTGTCTTTAACTACAGTCTTTAGCTTAAAACCTAATTAGTCTGATATGAGAATTGCTACCTCAGCTTTCTTTGGAGGTCTGTTGGCATGAAAGATGGTTCTCCATCCCTTTACTTTCAGTCTGGATGTATCTTTAGGTTCAAAATGAGTCACTTGTAGACAACATATGGATGGGTCTTGTCTTTTTATCCAATCTGCATTTCTGTGCTGTTTTATGGGAGCATTTTGGCTGTTCACATTGAGAGTGATTATTGAAAAATATAATTTTATTGTCATCATGCTGTCTGTGAAGTCCTTGTTTCTATAGATTATCTCCATAAATTTCTGTTCCATATCACTCTTGGGGGCTTCTTTTATAGGAACCCCCCTTAATATTTCTTGCAGGGCCAGCTTAGTGGTCACATACTCTTTCAGCTTTTGCCAGTCTTGGAAGCTCTTTATCTCTCCATCCATTTTGAATGTCAACCTTGCTGGATAAAGTATTCTTGGCTGCATGTTCTTCTCATTTAGTACCCTGAATATGTCTTGCCAGCCCTTTCTGGCTTGCCAGGTCTCTGTGGACATGTCTGACATTATTCTGATGTTCCTCCCTCTGTACATAAGAAATTTCTTCCCCCTAACCTTAAGGTTTCCTTGGTTTTAAGGTTTGCAAGTTTCACTATTACATGCTTGGGCATTGGTCTAATTCCTCTTGAATAGACCACTCTCTGCCTCTAGGATATGAATGCTCATTTCATTCCCCAGATTAAGGAAGTTCTTGGCTATGGTTTGTTCAAATATAAATTCTAGGCCTCTCTCTCTCAACCCCCTCAAGGATCACAATAATTCTGATATTGGAATGTTTCATGGAGCCATTTATTTCTCTAATTCTGTTTTCATGGATCTTAAGCTGTTTGTTTCAGGCCTCCTCCTGTTCCTTATTTTATATCAGTTTATCTTCTAGATCACTAATTCTTTCTTCTGCCTCATTTACCCTAGCTGTTAGAGTATCTAGATTAGATTGGATTTCATTGACAACATTTTTAAGTTCTACCAACTCAGCTCTAACTTATGTCCTTAGAGAATCTATGTTGCTACTAATGGCTTTCTCTACCTTAGCAACTGTCTGCATAATTGTCATCGTCATTTCTATTTCTGACATCTTGCTTATATCCATATCCATTAGTTCTGTGTTACAGTCTGAATTTTTCATGTGTTGAGGGTTCCTCCACTTAATCATTCTGTTGAGGGGTGGTTGAGGGAATGCACAGATTCCAGATTATTGACCACAACTGAAGCAAGATGCATTTGTTTTATAGGAACCTTGTTGGTCTCTTGTTCTTTTGGCTTGTCTTCTGGGGGAGGCCTGCTGGGCTGTTACTCAGGCAACCCTGTTTGGGCAAAATTGTCCTGCCCCCTGTTGGGGGAATGGGCTCAGTGAAAACCAGCTTTGGGGGGTTTTTGTTCTCTGTGGGCTTTCCCTGGCAGATTTCCACATCTATTCCAAGAGTCAGAGCAGAGGCAACCATATCCAAACTTAAGTCTCAGAACAGAAATATTGCAATCTGTTCTCCAATGAACCCTCCAGGCCATACTGTCTACATTTCTGTCTGTGCTGCTAAAACTGAGGGGTCTGGGATTGTGTGCCCCACAGCAGCACTCCTAGTCCTCACTGCCAGGTTCAGGCTTGTGCTTCTAAAACTGCCAGCTGCTCCCAGTTTGTGCATGTGCCCCTGCAGCCCTGCAGCTCAAGGTTTCAGCTTGTTCTAAAGTCAGGCTGTCCTAAACGAGGCTGTCCTAAAGTCCATTCCCCATTGCTACCTGCCTGTGAGTCTGTGCCTGGTCCCAGCCCAGGAGGCTTTTGCACTCTGGTGGTGCAGAATACTGGGGTCTCCCTTCCCATTCCATTTATCTTCTGATATCTGCCCACAGAATCACAGCTCCCCTCTTCATACCTCAAAAACAACTGCTAGAGATATTCTGTTTGCATATATCTGGATATACCTTTTTACATCTCAGACATATTTCATAGGTGTTTGGAGTGGTCTGGTAGGTATCCACCTCAATTCAGGGGACTGGTTGAAATAGGGTCCCTTACTCCTTTGCCATCTTTGTCCCTCAAATTAAAAAAAAAATCTGCATTATTAATTTTGGCTTTACATTTTTACACTTTTTATTTTTCATTTCATGTAGCGTGTGGTGGGCTTTCAATAGATAGTCACTGAATTAATTAAACTATTTCAGAATGTACAGGCTTCTGAACAGATTATAAGCCTTATAAAGCTAGATGTAGATTTAACACTGTTTTTACATCCCACATAAAATTCCTAGTTGCCAGTTCCAGTGCCTGCTTTTCAGTTCTCTGCAGTGTATACTTCACTTTTCTGCAGTGTTTGACAATTTTAAACAGTCCTGTATTCTTAGTACTCTTTGACCTCTGGGTTTGATCAAATCACTTTCTAGGCTATTTTGTACATGTTTCTCTGGAAACATTTTAGGTTGGATAATCTCAATTGTTTCCATTTCTGCCTTGTTCTGATTTCTTTGTCTCGTTTTGTTTTACCAATCTTACCTGCCTCTATTACTGAAATAATTAGCTATTCTGTGACAAAAACAGTAATAAGTAACATTTATTAAATGTTTTCATGGTTCTAGAAAGTTGTTTTCATTTTTTCACTTAATTCTCATCAGACCCAATAGTAGAGGTTCTCTTATTATTTCTGTATCACAAATAAGGAAAATAAGAGATTAAGTTGCATCCTTAGATTCATGCAGTTAATTATGTTGGAGTCAGCTTACAAATATATATTTCCCAGCTAGATTCTTAGTTTCTAACCAGTACCCTATATTGCTCTCTAAATATGTTAGATAATATTTTTTCAGTTCCCAGATTTCTCTTGACCCATATTCCAACCATCTATTAAGCATATCTATTGCAAATGCTTTGCAGACAAATCAAACTCTACTCTTCAAAAGTGAACAATTCTTACAGCTTCATTATGTTTCCTGCTCCTTTAATGTCAGCATTATCTGTTCAGTTGTCTAAGCTAGAAACCTCAAAAGTGTCTTTTTTAAACTTTCTCATCCTCTACAGCCACATGGTCTTTAAGTCCTCTCAGGTCTACTTCAGAAATACTATTTCACATGACTCTTCTTCTTATCTCTAATCCAGGCCCTCACTGTTCCTTTCTTAACTAGATGGTTATAATAGTTTTATCTTCAAATTCATCCTCAATTATGCTGGTAGTTATTTTGTGGAAATATAGATTCGATTTTATTTTTTTGCATAAATCCTTCCTTGCTTCATCTTATCTACCTAATAAGTTCCAACTTTTTAATAAAAATAGCCAAAACTCCAACCTCTCCTTTAGACTTCTCTCTTGTAACTTTCTCCCCACACCACTTTCAAGAAGTCTATAATCTAGATCCCAAAGAATTCTAACACTGTAATAAGTATGTCATGGTGTCTTTTTCCTCTGGGCCTCTGCTCTGTTGTTCTCTCTGCCCGAAATGTTATTTCCTTCCTTTCAAACCAGTGAAATTCATTTATCTTTCAAGGCATAGTTCAAATAATATCTTCTTTCTGTGGTCTTTCTGCTACCAACTCTTATTCCTCCATCATGGAAAGAATCCATTATTCCTTCCTTATGCCTCCAAAGTCTCTTTGTACTCATCCTTAGTATAGAACTTGTTATGATATATTTCAGGGTTTTTTTCTTATGCTTTGAGTCATAGGTGTATTCTCCCTTGAAATTTAAAAAGGTTCGCTATAATCAGTTTTCAGTTTTAATCCTGAATATGAATGCAAAAATGTCAATAGAAGGTAAAGAGCAAAAGTATTTTCTATAAAAATTAAAATGTATGAAGTATATATGTTTTCCTTTGTGTTTTATTTTTTATATTATGTTTGAAGTTTAGCAAATTTGGGAATATTATTATAACATAACAGAACATTAACAATTAAAATTAAAGTCATGTAAACTTTGATCTAATTTTATATGTGCTTTCAAATATTTGTAGTTGGTCACTTGTTATTAATTAAGATACAAGGTTTACTTATTTATTTATTTTTTAAAATATTTGACAGAGAGAGAGAACAGAAGGGGGGACAACAAAAGGAGACAGAGAAGCAGGCTCCCTACTGAGCAAGGAGCCTGATGCAGGACTCATCCCAGGACCCCAAGATCATGAGCTGAGCTGAAAGCAGAAACTTATCCAAATGAGCCACCCAGGTGCCCAAGACATAAGGCTTCATTTATAAGTATTCTAACCCAATTTTTAGAAATAAAAATAGTATCCCCACAAGTTCTATGGCATGGACAATTCCACATTTATTTCTCTTTGAAAATTTTCTTTGAGTTATACACATCAGTTTGATTAATAATTGTCACTAAGAGTTTCTTTGCTTTCAAATTAAATATTTGCATTATTAAAGGCTTTACTAGAACAGTTAAGGGAAGTTTTACATAGTTTAAGGTATTGAACTTTGAAATAATATAGACCTGAGTTGTAATTTCAGTATAATATATCCTCTCTCTCTATCTTTCTATATATATATAGTATGATATATAAATTTATATATTTTATATATTTATTCATTGTTTGATTGAAGACATATATTTAACCCCTCTGAATCTTTTTTGTATTCTGTAATATAGAATAAGAATAACTTTTGAAAACTCTTAAAGTTTTAATAATGGTATCCATAAAGATTGTAACCTAAGACAGTAGACACTCCATAATTAATGGTTATTATTGTTGCTTATATTACATTAGTGAATAGATTGTTCATGTAGGATTTCTAAAATTTTTTTCATTATCTGCAATGTCATCATGAATCCTCTAGTGGCATGGTTTAGGGGACAGTTGTCTTTGGCATCTGATTGAATTATGTCTGATGTGTCAGAATTGAAGTCACATGATGAATGTGTGAGTGGAAATTTCTGCCACACTGTTGATTTATATGTGTTCTCTGAATCATGAGAGCAGTTGTACTAGCAGACTCAGAGTTTGAGTCACCTCCCTTTTTTGATTCTCAGTTGACAAGTGACTGAACCTTGGAATGACAACATCTGATTTATTTTTAAGCACTTATAGAATTTAGTGAGTATGGCTTACTTCTAATTTTCTACATTAAATGTTTGGTTTAAAAGGGACTTAAAACACTAGTATAAAACATTTTTATATTACTGCATCCATTTTCATTTCAGGTTTTTAGATAAACTGAATTGTCTGAAGTGCAGCTATTCTGTATAAGTTCCACTGTGCTATCATTCTTAATGCTTGGGATAATAATCTAATAATACAAAAGTGGGTATAGACATTTGTGAAAGCACACTAGAATAAGAGGAAACAGTTATGCCTCACATTTAAGTTGTTAAAGTTACATATGAAGAAGAAGAAGTGAAATGTGAGGCTAGAGAGAACCATTTGAGATGGGATTAGCATTGGAGCAAAGAATCAACAAATTGTGAGAGAATATGGGATACAGTGGTGAGAGTAATGGGCAGTATACTTGTTTTTGGATTATTATTTCCATATATGTGCCTGCCTATTCTAGCAGTTCTACTTATATTTTGAGGCTTAGATGTTGAGCAGCACTTCAGAGAGCCTTAATATATCACTGATTTTTTTAAATTATATATAGGATTAACTCAAGTATCAAGCAAACACACATATCAAACTGTGGCAGTGTTATGAAGGAAACACATACACACACACACACACACACAGAGAGAAAGGCAAGAGCATAAGAATTCCCTGATCAAGCTCAATGGTATTTCTAATAGAATAATCAGAAAAGACTTACTAATAATGTGACATTAAAGAGAGGACTGAGGAAATGAATGAAAAATCCATGTGGATATTGCAGAAAGCGTACCTCAGGGTCTTTGCTCATGTCTTCTCTCCGTTTTAAGTAGAGAGAAGACACAAGCAAAAACCCTGAGGAATTGTGGTCAAGGACAGCCATGAAAGTGGAGTAAGGGGGAGAGAAATATGAGGTAAAGAGAGGTCATATCACTAGGTGTTTATGGACATTAAAAGGGTATTAGATTTTACTCTATATGAACAGGAAAGCATTAGAGAGTGTCATATCCTTGGTACTGGTTTGAGGATACATTGTAGAACAGAGGTAGAAATTATAGACCAGAAACTTTGGGATTCAATGTATTAGTGGAGGGTTACCTTGCCTTTGAGCAAAGACCTTTGATCCATGGGTATGGATGTGGGTGGGTTAGTGTGAAATGGATGTGGGTGGGAGCCTGTGAAAATTGTCTTTCAACTACCACTATTCTTCTCAGTGAAATAGGAAAAAGGAGGCATTTGCTGGAAGTTAAGAAAGAAGATAGAGATGTTAGAAACTAGAAGACATGGAAGTTGTGAAATACTCCGAAAAAATAGGAGGATGATGGACTTTGTTAATAAGTACAATTATATGGCAGTAATTAGGAATCATCTGAGGTTACTAGCTTTGATTTTAAATCGAGATTTTTTTGCATAGTTATATGACTTTCTCCATCCATATTCCTCCAAGTGAATAAGGTACAAAATATGAATTGTATTGCATTTCACCGGCATTAGAATTTTGTTCTGTGAATGGAACAAGTGGGTAGAACACAGAAGTCAGGCTAATTGAGGATCTAGTCAGGGAGTGCTTTTAGTAATAAGTCATGTAACATATACTGGGTAAAGAGGTGATTGAAGACATGAAGATTAATTGAAGCACAGTGAAAGATATTTTTGTGTAATTGAAGCATTGTATTGTAAACTACCAGACAGCATGAGTTTTAGAGAGAAGAGGTAGTGGTTGCAGAGTGAAGTGCTTGATATTGAAATTGTGTAAGGTATAGTCATTTGTAATGACTGAGTTAGACATATGACTGAGGGCATGAGAAGAAGGAGTGTGTGTGTGTGTGTGTGTGTGTGTGTGCGCGCGCGCGCGAGCGCAATATGTAGCTTTGGCACATCATGCGCACTTACAATTTTTATATACAGCACTAGGGATGAAAGCCAAGATTGAGTGCATTCTTGTCTTCTGACACATTCTGCTGTCTCCATTTCTCGCAGATTGTGTAATTTGAGAGAGTTTGAAATTGACTAGGCTATGAAAAATTACAGGCCTTGGCATTTTTGTTAAATTGGTCCAAATAGAATTCGAAAAACTGGTTACAGCTGGAATCTATTCACTCACCTTCTTATTCGGATCTTGAGTGTTAACTTTCTCTCTTATTGGTAATTAAATGTAATACGGAGAAGAGCTGCTGAAACTAAGAGTGATCCAAGGAAGCCAACTTTTTCCCACATTTTACTGGAAAAATTTTCTGAAGAAAAGATTGATATTTTGTGTTCTTTTGATAATGATTGACTTGGTTTTAATGGAAAATACAAATGAATGGAACGTTTGTTTAACTTTTGAATTCCCTTAGGTAACCATTAGTGTCAACTACACACCTATTTGGTACACTAATGATTTTTTTTTTCATCTTTTTGCTCAAGGTTTCCTTTTGACAATGTGTCCAATATTGATTAAATGCTATCATCAGAGGTTTTTTTCATTGTTTTGAATATAATTTCATCACTTTGGGGGCACTAAGGAAATAGTGTAAAAAACTACTAAACTGCTCTTTTTAGACTTGTTAATCTCTGTCTATAATCATTTGGCAACTCATTATAAAAGCATGTTGACTGAGGTATTAAAGATCTCAAAGTTTTAGTTCAAATCATATTTCTCACTTTTTTCTTAATCCATTTATTTATAAAACAAAAATGTACTACATTATTTTGTAGGTTTTATAATTGATAAGGATAAAGCAATTCCACTATTAGAGCCTTTTCAATAGAAATACACACAAGGGTCAACTTCATGCACTGAATAAACTTGCACCTGTTTTATAGTGGAATATACAGAAAATATTATTTACTGGGATTTTTTGATAGTTATTGGTACAATGTCAGTAAGATTTATATCGTTTTCTTTTTAAAACTTCATAAACCTAATGTTTTCACATATTGTATTTCCTTCCACTCTGTTTCTGACCTATTACTGGCTTCTTTCCAAGCATCCTATGCTGTATCAAGTTATAGAAATTTAGGACACTTTTTCCAATTCACATAGTACTTGTATAAACAACTCTCCTCCCATTTATTTGATATATTTGAAAAAGATTTCTTTTTGGTATACATTTAATGTTACTATTTATTTACATTTTTTTATTACTTGAATCATCAAGTAAGATGATTATTTTAATGTATTGAAATGTAAATTTTTCAAAGGCTCTATATTTGACTTAGAAATGGTCTGTTTGTGAAAAGTTAATGTAATGTGGGTTTATCCTACATATACAGTGAATTTGGAAAATGTTTAAAAATATCCATACATAAATAATTGACAAAATCCATGTTTTCATAATACGATTAGTGTAAAAGATTAAAAATTCCTCATATGTCCTAAGAAAACAGTAAAATTGCACACTAAAAACCATTGATTGGCTAATGATACTACACAAATAGAGTTTAATATAAGAATAACTTCAGTCAACTGAAAAGATGAGTAAAAACTATCCACATGACATCATAAACCTCAAGGGTCTTACTCTGTGTTCAGGGATCCCTGTGAGCATGTGGATAGAAGTATATTTCTATATAACTGGCTTCCTTTTAATCATATATATTTTATTTGAAGCATTTTTAAAAACTAAGTATGAGAAACATTTCACTGGACTTTCAAAGGAGTCCATGGCATGCAAAAGTTGAAAACCCGTGGCTGAATATAATGACATAGCTAAATTTTTCATTGTTTACAATGTTCCATCTACTATTATAAGGATTTTCCTTGTATTCACTTATGAAATTCTTGCAACCTTCCCAGGAGGTGGGTACAGTTATTAGACTGCATTTTATAGATGAAGTAACTAGGTTGCAGGGAGACTTAGTCACTTGCTAGAAGTCACACCGCCATAACTGAAATTATAGCTACTGAGATTATATCTTAGTGCTTTGCTCTCCTTAGACAATAATAGCAGCTTTAAAATACAATAAAAAATTATAATGGGTGTTAAAATATGTCAGAATATTTGTTATATATATCAATGTTAATTGTGTTTTAATATTTCTTTAAATACAAAATGTTAAAATAACATTTTATTTATTTATATGAGCATGGCTATATATTTTGATTCACATTCTTTAACTCATTACAAAAATTTCCACTCTCAGTTTAAAATACGGATTAATTACAACTTTCAGATTTTCAAAATTTACAGTTTTCAGATTTTCAATGATGTTATAGGAAGGAGTACCCAAACAAATATCAATTATACATAAATGCATTTTTAGCAATATACCACAGGTACTTCCCTGATTACCTGCTAGCAATCCTCATGAATTGGTTTGCAATACTTTTACTTAATTCCTAATGAGTCTGACATAATAGTTTGCAAATTGTTGCAGGTTTATATGGCTCTTTTAGCTAATGAGGTATCATGGACTTACTAAATGAATGCATCAATAAAACAACTTTTATTTCTTTATGTTTTGGCAGAGAAATGATTCACCGACCTTAACTGCTGAATTTAGGGAATAAGTTTTAAATCACATTAACTTCTAACCATGAGAGAAATCTAGAGCTTGCTGACATGATGTATGTTTTATGTATAACACAGGTAGATACATTCATCTTTTGAAAAGTCTATTTTGCTAAAAGAATGGTAAACACTTATATTACTGCTTCTATTAGATTTAGAAGGAATAAAACAATGGAGCAATTTTTTTTTTCTCATTTAATTCAATGTGGCTGTCATGGCTATCAACCAGCCATGCTACTGCTGCAGTTTTACTTCATAGACTAGTTCTTGATTTATTAGCTTTCAGATTCAAGCTTTGCTGTGTTGTTACATTCTTTGGCTTACACAGCACCTGGGTAGACTTCTGGTGATGTAGTTTTATTTATTATTCATGCAACCTTCAGGGACAAATAGGAGACAAATGGTTCAGAGGTCACCACCATGATTTAAGATCAGCTGTTTGGCCTCCAAAGACACTTTGAAAATATTCTTTCTGATTTCCTTATAAACAGAGACAGTCCAATCAGCTAAAATGTAATATAAGTCATTGTGACCTTTGGAAAGTGAGTGACCTAAATGAAAAGAAATTTGTTGAAGGTATGACATTCCTGTCATTTTAACTCATCGCTTTACATGCTACTACATCTTTTGTAGAATGGGCAGGCACATGGAAGCTATTTTGTCATCAATCTTCAGAAAGAATACTCTGAAAAAAGGGGTTTTGCCAAGTTGAATTTGACCATTTGTTATCATTAGAGAACTGTTTGTAAAAACCAGAATTTTCTTCTTAGCTGACCGTGCAGAAACATCAAAGACTTAAATAATCAAGACTCAAGAAGGAATTTTGGACTTATTCATCATTCTTAAACACAACCTCCCCTTCTAACTTTGCAAAGCATGTGTTCTTTTATATCATACCTAAGCAGATTTTTTCACACAGTAGACTCAAAGTGACATGCAATTTGAGTAGAAAGTGGCTTTAGAAACAATCCAATTCTTTCATTTTTAAAGATGAATATATTGGTGTACCTCTATGAAACAATGAATTGCATTGTGCTTTCGAAGAAATTAACAGTTTAATATACTAAAACTCCCTTAAATAACTTACAAGTTTACAAATTTAGTTCCTTAATATATGTATAAATATCAGTAGTGATATTTAAAGAATCTCTCTCTGTACAAATATTGAATTTCCCTTTCCATTTCAGCCAAGTATTTGTTTTAACAAACTCCTAGATTTTCTTTTTTTTTTTTTTCCAGAACATTTTCTCCTCTGAAACCTGTATCTCTATAAATTGTAAAAACCATAAATCTGGTTGCTATGGTCAAAAATGAAGGTCTTTCTTGTCCTACTGTTCCCCTTACCTCTTATCTTTATCCTTCCACAAGTCCTTCAGGTTCTAACAACAATGATTATTGCTAGCTTCCTTCCTATCTCTGGTGTCACCAATTAGGTGCTAGCTACTATCTCCTTTTATCTGCACTGCTACAGTACTAACCGGTGTCACTGATTTTACCAAGGCCTCTGTAGAGCCTATATTATACCAAGCAGCCAAAAGATATCTTTTAAAAATGTAAATCACATTATGTCATTTCTCTGCTTAAACTCTTTTATATCTTTATTCCAGTTATCTGTAATTCAAAACTCCTTGTCATGGCCTTCAAGGGCCTCCATGACCTTCCTCTACTGATACCATGCACTACAGCTCCTCTTGCCCCACTTCAAGAGTAATACGTAATTGTGTAATAAAGAAGTGTGACTCCATTTTTTATTGTTTTTGATGCCTGAATGTTGGTAGCTCTTAATACTTACTGCTTCCTCTTCCCTTTTGGCCCCATATCTAAGATGATTATAATGTCAGGGTAAACTTCCCTTGAACTCCAGTGACAGATTCAAACCACTGTTTAGATGTGGAAATTCTCACCCCTTTCCACCCCTAACTCCCATAAAAACTCAAGCTTGTCTCATTTTCATTTTTTCCCCTTTCTATTTTTGGAACTGCTTTCTTCCCACCCACTTGAACTCTATCCATACTCATTGTGTGATCATGTAATAACTTTTTCATGCACTCTTGATAAGTATGTGATATTATCACTTTCAACATAGGAACTAAAAAGTTTTTTTAAAGATTTTATTTATTTATTTGACAAAGAGAGAGATCACAAGTAGGTATAGAGGCAGGTAGAGAAAGAGAGGGAAGCAGGCTCCCCACTGAGCAGAGAGCCTGATGTGGGTCTTGATCCCAGGACCCTGAGATCATGACCTGAGTTGAAGGCAGAGGCTTTAACCCACTGAGCCACCCAGGCACCCCAACATAGGAACTCAATTTTGAGTGTGGGGGACATTCATCCTGGTGCTGTGGAATAGTACAGTGATTGATTTGTTATGTTAGTTTGAGAAGATAATACTCTTAGGAAATATATTCTAAAAACTCAATAGAAATGGGACTAAAATTCAATTAATTATTTTATTTAAATGTATATTCTTTTGTTATTTGGAAAATTAGTCTTTGTATATATCACTGCATAAATATATCTGTAATTATTTAGTGATACCAAAGAAACATTTATTTTTATTCTTCTTTTATGGATAAGGAAGATCAAAATCATTCTGACCTCTTAAGCACCCTAATAAGATTTTTTTTTAAAGATTTTATTTATTTATTTGACAGACAGAGATCACAAGTAGGCAAAGAGGCAGGCAGAGAGAGAGGAGGAAGCAGGTTCCCCACTGAGCAGAGAGCCCGATGTGGGGCTCGATCCCAGGACCCTGGGATCATGACCTGAGCTGAAGGCAGAGGCTTTAACCTGTTGGTGCCTGAGCGGCTTGTGGCGCATGCGCGGCGGGTTGGGCTGTGTGCAGGGCCAGCGCGGAGCCGGAGCAGCCGTGGTGATGCTTCTGGGCTCCGCTGAGACCGCTGTGCCCGCTCGTTACCTCCGCCGGCCGCCGCTGCCTCAAGCCCTAGCCGCCACCAGGTGAGCGGCTGCCTGTTGTTCTTCTTGGTGGCAACGGTGCAGAGCTGCTCCGGCTGGGCCCGCGGGGGAGCCTGGGGCACCGCACGACTTTGTCGGTGCCTGAAAGTAAACACGCCTTTAAGATGGCGGCTGGATGTGAGCCAGTAGGCGGAACTGAGGATTTTTGTATCTATGTGGCTGCAAGTGATTGGTTGTGCAACTTTGGTATATATAGACATGCGCAGGCGGGAGAGGGAGAGATCCCAACAGCTACGCAGAAATAAAGCTTGCTTCGCTGAGGTCTCCTGGTCGTTCTTGCTGGCGAGAGCGACATTAACCCACTGAGCCAACCAGGCGCCCCACCCTAATAAGATTTTTAAAATCAGTTTTCTATCACTATTCTGCAATCTCTAATTTTTTGGTACTTTTTTCCACCTGAATAACAACTGGCATAAATGAAAGTACCACCATTTTACATATAAGAAAATTCAGGCATTGCTATTACTGCCTGAATTATAGTTATTTAATGGATAAAAAACTATTATTTGTGCTCTGTATTTTCAATTCTATAGCTGTATTTTAGAATATATATGAGATTATACTGTGCAAAATACTTTTTAAAAGTCTAACAGAAGCAATGATTTGAACACTCAAAAAGTTTTTGTATGGAAAGGAACCTTGGAATATTGCTGGAGACTGATAGAGTTTTTAAAATTCAACATTTTGGAGCACCTGGATAGCTCAGTTGGTTGAGCATTGGACTCTTAGTTTGGGCTCAGGTCATGATCTCAGAGTGTGAGATCAAGCACCAGGTAGGGGTCTGTGCGTGGTGCAGAGTCTGCTTCAGATTCTTTCCCCCTCCCCCTCATCCCCGGGTTGCTATCTCTCTCTCAAATAAATAAATAAATAGAATCTTTAAAATTTAACATTTAGTTAAATAAATACTCTTGATGCTAATAAGATTGTTATTAAAAATAAGGTAGATTTATAAAGCTAAAAAATGCTTGAAGTTTGATTGTTTTAGCATCAGAGTTAGAAGGAAGTCTTTAGCGCACAATTATGAACAGGAAAATCCTTATTATTATTATTTTTCCTCTCTAGGCTGGGGATTGTCACATTGATCTTATGTGAAAGGAAGGTATCAGGTTGTCTCTTAGACATATTTAGTCTGATCCACCTGAAATATTTGTAGTAAATATAATTTTACTATTCTGATATAAAGGGACATCTGCAAGCTTAATTTGAAGAAAATCTTTGCAGGAGATAAGGATACATTGGAGTCTCAAATTCCTAAAGTGATCTTCATGCCAACTTCTGGCTTTTGAATCCAGGAAAGAGATCATGGTATAAGTAAGCATGCACAGGTTTAATAGCTTGGGAACCTTGGAAATAAGGATAAGATAACTTTGGGGGAGGGATATATAAGAAAAGATATGCTCACTTAGATATTTTACAACAAATGGACTCTAAGAAAAGAAGATATAGCATTTTGCTGATTATCTTTTGAATTCTCCTGAAATGTCATCACCTTGAATGTGTCTCTTGCTTGGTCATCTCTTCCTTGTTGTATCCAGCACACCATAGATCGATCTCAGAAGGCATGCTGTATTGTTAAGGTTAGAATGTCAGACTACCTGGGTTTAAATCCTGTCTCTACCATATGTCAGCTAAGGGACAGAAGGAAGTTAAGTTACTTAACTTTGTGCCTCAGTTTCCTCGTCGGCAAGTCAGATAGTGATAATTGTATAATTCCTAAATTTATGAGGAGTTTCACTGAGCTTATACATGTAAAACATTTAGAACTGTATCTGTCATACAACAATCTCTTGATAAATATTATTTTAACAGCTTTTAAAATTAATAGTAGTTTTGATGTGTTATTGGACTTGGTGAGTTACCCCTTGATTGTCTTCTATGAGTCTATAAGCTGCTAGTCTATAAACAGCTTATAGACTCATAGATGACTATAAGAACCCGTGACAAGGTTCTTTAGAGATAATTACACCTGCAAAAGCTATCAAGTAGTCTGTGTATGGAGAAAGGTATTTTTATCCTTAGTAGTATTCAACATAAATTTTTATTTATTTTTCCCATATAGCTTGCTCATTTAAGTAATTGGGTCAATTTGTTTTGAAGCGTTTTCTATGTCTGTATTTTGTTGATTGCATTCTCATGATGTTCTTCTGTCTTTAAGATTTCGTATAAATGGGGACATCTGGGTGGCTCAGTCGGTTAGGCCTCTGCCTTCAACTCGGGTCATGATCCCAGGATCCTGGGATCGAGTCCCATGTGGGGTTCCTTGCTCAGCAGGGAGTCTGCTTCTCTCTGCCTCTGCCTGCTTGTGTGTTCTCTCTATCTCTCTGACAAATAAATAAATACATAAAATCTTTAAAAAAAAAAGATTTCGTATAAATGGTTAGTTGCTATGAAGAATTGGTCAAATTCGAGTTTGATTTTTTTTTTCTGAACAAGGTCACTTTATCATTATATCAAGGGGAAATTGTTTTTAATTCTCAATTTTTAAAAAATCTTGGCAACCATTAGTACCTAATGGCATTCTGATTCTATCATTCCTTGTTCATTAGCTAGACTAATTCTATAATGAGAGACTTTTCATCATCTATTATTTGGTTATACAGAGGTACATTTTATATAGAAAATGCAGGATAACTGCTTCTTTTTCCTCTGTGTTTACCAGTTTTCAAAATATTAAATTGGCTCCTTATTTTCCTCTGAAGTGATCATTTAGTGTTTTTTTTTTAATCATTACTAATCCATGGATTTAAGAAATTTGATATTTCAATGAATTGCAATTATTATCTTTATTGATGATCAAGTTGTTTCATTTTTGGGCAGTGGGCTGCTCTTCGGATTGGTTTTTGAGTCCTTATAACACACCCTTGCTTTTGATAGTTTCTTTGTTATGACAAGATGTTCTAGGTTCATACTGAATATTTTTTTCCCAGATCTGGAATTTGCCATTTCTAATAGAAACCAGAATCCCTGGTTTTTATTAAAGGAAAATAGTATTTCAAAATCACAATCTGGGAATATGTTAAGGATATTTATATTTATTATTTCTAGCTTTGCAGTGAATGGAGCAAGGAAATTGTATACATGCATGGATAGATGGTAGGTAGATAGATGGATGATTGATGAACTTTTTTTTAAGGTAAAGTAGTTTATGAGTTCATACTGATATTTGCAATTCAAATTCAAGGATACCAGTTTTTTTTATTTAAACTCATTTGACATCTATATGTCCTTTTTTCCACACAGAGAATCTTTCTTCTCAAGAACACAGACATGATGCAATTAGAATATGATGTAATTACTCATTTGCTCTGTGCCATTTTACATCCATGATCATCTCAGTTAACAAGACAAATACTACCATCATTAATATGATTATCCAAAAATTTAAAACATATTTTTGCATATCATTTTCCACTGGTACTCTATGTCAGAGCATATGCCATTATACACTATGCTCTGTCTCTTCCAACCTACACTTAATTTTATAAGTATGTGTTTATTTATTGCTTTCAAGTCATTAAACTGGTCTTTTTCTCTGATCATTTTATTTATCTGATACTTGTTCTCTGGTATATTCCTTAGGAAGAATGAACACAAATATTTATTAGTCACCTATATTTCTGACTCTATTATAAGCATTTATTAATAATCAGGAATACAAATTTATTAAGAGAATATCCTAAGATTTACTAACCTGAGAAGCACTAATGTAACCTGTTAGTCATGATACTAACAGGATAGGAGTTGTCTACACTAACTAGCATTTATAGTGACTTCCTCAGAAATCCTAATATGCTTTGTAATGATTCCTGTAGACAACCTCCTCAGCTACTTTTTATCCCCTAAGATACTTCAACTTTTCCTAACTGAGTTTGCCCAGTTTTTCCTGGATTGGCATTTGTCTGGACCAATCAATTATCTTGGAGGGAATGTTATTCTCCCTTCCATAACAGGTATGATGCTGAGTTAGAATCAGGTTATGTTAGCTAGTGTTCATACCTCCAATAGGTTTATAAATAAAGTAGTTCACATTCCAAGACTGCTCTTATGTTTATTTACACAAGTGCCAGTCAAGCCACTTACACATCATATTTAATACTGAAAGAGTTACAGGGCAATGTCTTCAAACAAACAAACGAACGAAGAAACTGAAATATATTCAGTTCTTCCCAAAGAAAGGTTTGGTCTTATAACTCAACTTTGCTATACTGCAGTTGTCAAGAGAACGGATAATGACCAGATAACCAAACTGTTTTAGGTGAACATAAGAGAGATAGCCTCTGGCAGGGCACCTAGATGAAGACCTTCAAGGGCATACAAAAAGTGCATACCCCTGTTGTGCTTTAGGAAAACCATGCCAGTAACAGCAAAACTGGGAAATAGTTTTCTGTGACTAACAGAGCTTGGAATTGAGCTACTACTGTATATGGGTTGACTCAATTTGCAGGTCTGTAATTTGTTCTCAGGGAGTTGAAAAGACAGATTGGGTAGCTGTATAATGTTCTCCTAGAGGAGATATAGAAGGGTGATATAAAGCTGATCCTCATGGATAAACATTGTGGAAAGGGATGTGTATCACGGATTGCTTTGCTAGGTGGATTGTGGTATCAAGGGCATAATCTTTGGGTAGGAGCAGCTCTTGCTCCTGATCATCACATTATTCATGCTTGTATCCCTATAGGGAAACCAGATTACATCTGTTTTCTTAAATTGGTAAGTAGACATATTACTGCTTTGACAGGACAACTAGAAACACTACATAGAACTAGAATTGTCTAAATACCGTTAAACTTATTTCACCAGTTCAAATGTAAACAGAGGATATAAAGGGATAATAACATAAAAACAAATGGTTTAGGAATGTGTTGCACTCCTGTGGTGATGTACTTGGGTTTCCAGAGAATGTTGTAGCACAAAACATAAACAGTGATTAAATACCTAAAAAGTAATGCAAAGCAGGTATGCAACTCAATCCTCAGGGACTAGCATTGTTGCATAACAAGGTAATCAAATCTAGCTAGGGCTGCTGTTGTGGAGCAGAATTAGTTGGCAGGCCTGTTAGACGCCACTTTCCTTTTTCATAGACACCTCATTATTTATCATCCCTTCAGTCCTTTTAATTGCTCTGAGCAAAGATTTCTTTTTCCATTTAGCAATGGGAACCAAAGCCATCAATACCCAATTTAAGCAAGACATTCATAAAGACAGCAGTGAAATTACTGCTCTGCTGCTTTTCTAAATATCAAGATAGTTTGGCTCCTAAAGCTAAGCTTTTCCTTGATTGCTGAATAATTCTTCTGATACACAGTATTTCTAATTAGCTAAATCAAAATGTGGAAAGACACATTTTGCATTTGTTTTAACGTATTTGTTAAACTGTCATTTGCTTTCATTCATGTATAGCACACATAATTTGGGTCAGTTTTTTCACTGATGGTTTTAAAAACATGAACAATTGTACTGTTTACTAAATACTAAATCTACTTAAATTTTACACAAAATAAACACCGTTTACTAAAAATTAAATTATAGAATGAAACGAACACATTTTTGACTTATAAATGTTTATCAGATATTTAAAATAAAATCTAGATATTAATCCAGTAGATTAAATTAAAAATACAAACACTATTAGATTTTCAATTTGGTAAATGTCATCATGACTACAATTTTTACATAATAGTATATGATATTAAGCATTACACATTTTAATTTCTGTGAGTTATAATTCAAAATAACATATTGAAACTAACCATTATTCTGTGCAAAACAGTGAGAAATAAAAGTTTTCCAAGTGTTTCATGCATTTTTTATTGTCAGATAAATTCTTGAATGCTATTCAAATCAATTGTAATATTCAAACTAATATCAAACTATTTATTGTGGTTGGTTTTCCAAAGCTTTATAAATCACATCCCCCTTTAAAGTGTCCTTGATTAAACTAGGATCATGTAACACAAATTTAAAAACCTAATCGTATGAGTCTAAATATTGCTTGGTTATTTTACTTATGGTTTATAAAATTCTCAATGTATTTATTCTTATCTCTAATTCTTATTTTAGACTGGAGGATGAAAGAGTAAGACAATGTGAAGAAAAATATTCTTTTCCACAAATGTACTATGAATTATATCTATGAAAAAAGATGAATTGCATATCTGCTCATGTGAATTTGAGGAGAATTTATGGAAGGGCTAGTATTGGGACCTAGATGGTGTGATAAAAGAACGAACCTGAGAGCCCAAGAAAATGACGAAAGCTGGTGACCAAGGGAGGAGTATTTAGGGAAATCATACCACTACATGAGTGAAAATCTCAAGATAGCTTATTTTTACGTTGTTGCAGGAGACAGAATAAACTTGAAATAGAAGAGCAGCTCATGGAAACTGACTCTTACCAGTCCACCTGTAAAATGCTTAAATGTAGTTCTTTGAGGTTATACAGGGTATATTTTTACATCATGCCCATAAATTAAGCTACACCTAATTTTCAATGATTTAAAAAAAAAAAACAAAAACAAAACTCTGCTAGGCTTGGTTTGTACCTGATCAATCCAGCTCATTAATATTTAGGCATTTAATAACAATAATATAAATTTATCATATTAAAAATGACACCAGCCACCTTATATTATGTGCTTTGCCTATTTCAGGCTCTGTGCTAAGAGATTTACTGGTCAGAGTTCATATAATTCATAATAAACCTTGAGGTTAGTGTTATCATCCCTATTTGCAAAGGTGAGAAAATTAAGACAGAGAGTGAAGTGACTCACCTACTAGTTAAGAGGTAAACAAGGGTGTCACACCCTAGATACCTGACTCTGGAATCCATGTTGTTTTTAAGCTGCTGGGTAAAGGACCTCATACTGACCTTACAGACAAAAGTGAGGAGATGAGAAGGGGTATTAGGACTGCTTTGGGAGTAGCAATCTGTGAAGTAAGAAAATAAAGGCAGTTATGAAGTAGACAAAGAAGCGTCATACTACTTATGGTGGATTCTTCCCCATGACCATTCATGCTCCATAATTGTAGATTAACTCTTGAGTGTTGGGGACAGACAGGAGAGAGGTCATATATACAAACAGAGCAGAGGTATTGGAGCACAGCCATGGAATTTGGGATGAGACTCTGTGTGTGTGTGTGTGTGTGTGTGTGTTGCAGGGGAAGGACCTTGGCCTGTGATGCCTTCCAGATATCAGTTTGTCATTTTCTATATTATCTACCCTTACTGAAAGCTTATATATGTTTTTCCAAGTTTCTGCAGGGGATAATTTTTCATTTGGTATTCAATGCATCAATTAATGCATGAGTCTGTTAAGTCACAAATATTAACATTGACAGGTGATAGAGAGGTAATGTCTTTATGCAAGAATTGTGTGCATGTTTAATAGTTATTTGTTGTATTTATAAGAAAGTTATCCTAGTTTTTCTACAGTGTATGTACTCTTTAAGTATATTATTTATTTTATTTGTTTCAAACTTTATACAGGGAAAAATGTGGTAAACATTGCATTTGTTTCCAAATCTATCACAGTGACAGAATTTATTTATAGAGTGTGAAACCTATCATGAATAACAAAAAAACCAAATGCTCCTTCCAGAGTTTAAACTTTGAACTTATTAAATGTTTCATCTGAAAAGACTAAGGTAGTCAAATGCACTTACAATAAAATTGATAAATCAAAACAGAAAAAAAAAGAAGGAAGACAGAAAGGGAGGGAGAATGGGATAGAAGGGTCAAGTGATGAAGAGAAGGGAGAAGGAGGCAGAAAGGAGGAAGAGTTAATATATTTCATAACATTTAAGAGCTGCTTAGATTCGGTATAAGAAATATAAACATACCTCAGAAATGTTTCAGGTTCCATTCTAGACAATGGAATAAAGTGAATATCACAATGCATTTGTTTGTTTGTTTCCCAGTATATGTAAAAGTCATGTTTATATTATACTGTAGTCTGTTAGGTGTGCAATGATGTCTAGAAAAATAATTTACATGCTTTAATTAAAAGTACACCGTTTTATTTATTTATTTATTTACATTTTAAAGTCAGTTAATTAACATCTAGTATATTCTTAGTTTCAGAAGTATGTTTAGTGATTCATCAGTTGCAGGTAACATCCGGTGCTCATTACACCACTTCCCCTCCTTAATGCCTGAGACTCAGTTACCCCATGCCCCACCCACCTCTCCTCCAGGAGCTCTCAATTTGTTACTTGTAGTTAGGAGTCTCTTACGGTTTGTCTCCCTCTGATTTCATCTTATTCTATTTTCCATCCCTTCCCCTATGTTTATCTCTTTGTTTCTTAAATTACACGATGAGTGAAATCATATTTGTCTTTCTTTGACTTACTGTGCTTGCATAATACCCTCTATTTTCATCCAAGTCACTACAAATAACAAGATCCCATTATTTTTGATAGCTGAGTACCATTCTATTGTATTTATATACATTGTATTTATCTTCTTTACTCATCTGTCCATGGATACCTGGGCTCTTTCCATAGTTTGCCTTTTGTAGACATGCTGCTATAAACCCTGGGGTACATGTACCCCTTTGATTCACAATGTTTGTATCATTTGGATAAATACGTAATAGTGCAATTTCTGGGTTGTAGGGTAGCTCTATTTTTAACTTTTTGGGGAACCTCCATACTATTTTCCAGAGTGGCTGCTCCCGCTTGCGTTCCTACCAACAGTGTAAGAGGGTCCCCTTTCTCCACATCCTTGCAAACATCTGTTGTTTCCTGACTTGTTAATTTTAGCTATACTGACTGGTATGAGGTGATATTTCATTGTGGTTTTGATTTGTATTTCTCTGGTGCCAAGTAGTGTTGAGCATTTTTTCATGTGTCTATTGGAGAAATGTCTGTTCATGTCTTCTCCCCACTTCTTTACTGGATTATTTGTTTTTTGAGTGTTGAGTTCATAGATTTTGGATTCTAGCCTTTTATTTGATAAGATATTTTCAAATAAAATTTTAAAAATATATAAAAATAAAAAATACTTCATCTAACGATGAATGCTAGCTATTAGCTGAGCTTTTGATGAGTCATAATACTGATCATAGATCACCATAACAAATATAGTAACAAAAAAAGTTTTAAATATTGTGAGAATTATTAAAATATGTCAGAGACATGAAGTGAAAAAACATGATTTGGAAAAATGGTACTTTTTTGACTTGCTTGCTAAAAGGTTGCCACAATCATCAATTTGTAAAAAAAAAAAGAAAAGAAAAAGGCAGTATCTGTGAAGTGCAATAAAGTGAAGCATAAGAAAATGAGGTATGCCTGTGCAGAGTTTAAGCATATTTACATGGAATACTAGACAGTATTATAAAATTTGCACAATTAATATTGTCTGGAATTTCATATTAAACTTGAGTTAAAAGTGAAGATAGGAAGATACTAGTAAGGGACTTTTCAGGGACTAGGGAGCCATGGAGAAACAGCTCAGGTTTATACTATGAGTAGATAGAATCACAGGATATAATGTTTGAAGTGGCAGGCTTTGATGCTGAATTTTAGATTTTCACTTAAAACCTTTAGAATATATTTGTGCTTTTGAATTTATTTTATTACACTTCTAAAAATTTGTTTTTTAAGGAAAAATAATATTTCCCAATTTAAAAATGTAGTATTAATAGTTTAAAAATGCAGACTCTATTTTTTTTAAAATATTTTATTTATTTATTTGACAGATAGATCACAAGTAGGCAGAGAGGCAGAGAGAGGAAGGGAAGCAGGCTCCCTGCTGAGCAGAGAGCCCGATGCAGGGCTCCATCCCAGGACCCTGGGATCATGACCTGAGCCGAAGGCAGAGGCTTTATTATTATTTTTTTTTCCAATTTATTTATTTTCAGAAAAACAGTATTCATTATTTTTTCACCACACCCAGTGCTCCATGCAAGCCGTGCCCTCTATAATACCCACCACCTGGTACCCCAACCTCCCACCCCCCCGCCACTTCAAACCCCTCAGACTGTTTTTCAGAGGCAGAGGCTTTAATCCACTGAGCCACCCAGGCACCCCCAGACTCTATTTTTGAACTTATTTTAAAGTTTATTTAAAAGTAGATGATCCAATCCACTCTCAGTAGTTGTATGGGGAAAATTTTAACATTCTGTAAATAGATTTGTATCTATTTGTTAACTCAATAGAATTATTAGAATTACTCTGCCATTTCAAACTTAATATATTTGCAATTTGTTGCTACTTTTAGATGGAGCTAAACATTATTTTGAAACTTAGTAAGCCCGAGGTTATACCACTGTTTTATCTTTAGACTGCTGATATCTCTCTCCCTCAGAGTTCAATAATAAATTAATGGAGGAAGAGAATTTATGTAAACAAAGAAGGGTTGTTACAGATCCTTAATGATTTAAAGATAAAAAATAAAAATATTTATCTTATAAATCAATATAAATAGGATAAACAACTATACTTTTTCCCCTTTAGATATGATTTCAAATCAATATAGGAAGCTGAATTCAGAAACCCTGGAATTTTCTCATTTTTATAATTTAAACAGTACCGGATGCAGATAAGTGTATGCACTACTTGCTGGAAGGTACTAGTGAGCCGTAACAAGGCCAAAGGATTGTGCAAAAATGGATCCCCGACCTGGCTTTGGTTCTCTGAGAGTACATCTATAGCTTCTAGATGTGTGGAAAACCTGAAGTCTCCCCCTCAGGTTGAAGTTCTTGGGCAAGTAAGTAGGCCTTTTCATAGCAATCCTGGGGGTGCTTTAGTCTGGTATCTGTGTAATTACTTGGAAGTGGTAGCCTGACAAGAACTGTCTCTCAATGTTTCAGATCCATGGGGCTCAGAATTGTAAGACCTCCTGGCCTCCATAGCCAAGTGCTCAAGTGGTGTGCCCTATGTGGACTGTGCACACCCACTAGCTTTAGGAAGGGGCATGTAATGAAATACCAGATCACTATGTTTTACACCTGAAACTTATTTAATGTTATATGTCAGTAGTACTTTAATTAAAAAAAGAAAGGAAAAAAAAAAAACTATCCTGAAAAAATTCTTTAGAACTAGAATGAATAGTTCTCCAAAACCCAGCATCTTTGAATACAAAGATGAATGTGCACATTTTTTTCTTCCTGTTAACAAAATGTATTTTTTGATTATAGCTTTGAAATTCATGTGATATTCTCAACGTTTTTATAAGGTCACAGTAATAGCTTGAAAATCCATATATATGTATAAATTTTTTATCACTTGATTACTTTGAAATTTTTAAAAATTATAATAAGGACATATTTTATATTAAAAAAAAAAGATGGTATTAGGGTGCCTGGGTGGCTCAGTGATTTAAACATCTGTCTTCAGCTCAGGTCATGATCCCAGGGTTCTGGGATCTAACCCTACATCAGGCTCCCCACTCAGTAGTGAGTCTGCATCTCCCTCTGCCCATCACCCCTGCTCATGTGTGCTCTTTCACTCTCTCTTCCAAATAAATTAAAAAAAAAATTAAGAAAAGGTAGTATTAGTTTTTTTTTTACATTAAAATGTTTTCCTGAAAAATCCCTTGGTTATTGTATTTATACATGTTATTCAAATTTTCTTACTTCAGTTTCACAATAACAATGGTACAATTTACCTTTTTTTTTTCTCCTAAAGAGAGTGAGAAGGAAAATAAAAGTCAAACTCTTAGAAAGTTGATACAATAAGTATACTTCTATGTTACTTAATGAATTCCAGGGTTAGAAAACAAGTGTTCTGGGGTAATAATTTCTTTCCAAAAAGCCTTTAGTTTTGGCCCTCAGTGGTGATGTCTCAAAGCTTCTAAAAACAACCACTTGTAATAATTTACTTAGTGTCATTGGAGTTAAATAATTGTTCCTGTGTATATCTTCTTATTTCTTTAAAGAAGAAATAACATAATAATAACATTAATAAAAACTTACATCTATCCTACATTAAGTACTAAAACAAATAACAACAGAAGCTTTTGATCTTGATGAAGCTCCAAAAGTTCATTTTCACTTTTGTTTTCTTTGCCTTTGGAGACATGTCTTGAAAGAAGTTTCTATGGTTGATGTCTAAGAGGTTACTGCCTGTGTTCTCTAGGATTCTGATAGATTCCTGCCTCACATTGAGATCTTTTATTCACTTTGAGTTTATCTTTGAGTATGTAGAGTTTCACTCTTCTACACATAGCTTTCTAATTTTCCCAGCACCATTTATTGAAGAGACTGTCTTTGTTCCACGTCATATTTTTCCTGCTTTGTCAAAGATTAGTTGACCTTAGAGTTGAGGGTCCATATCTGGGCTCTGGCTCTGTTCCACTGGTCTATGTGTCTGTTTTTGTGCCAGTACCATGCTGTCTTGGTGATCACAGCTTTGTAGTAAATCTTGAAATCAGGCAATGTGATGGCCCCAGTTTTGTTTTTCTTTTTTCAACATGTCCTTAGCAATTTGGGGTCTCTTCTGGTTCCATACAAATCTTAGGATTGTTTGTTGCAGCTCTTTGAAAAATGTCGGTGGAATTTTTATTGGGATGGCACTGAAAGTATAGATTTCTCTAGGCAGTATAGACATTTTAACAGTGTTTACTCTTCTGATCCATGAGCATGGAATGCTCTTCCATCTTTTTGTGTCTTCTTCAATTTCTCTCACAAGTGTTCGATAGTTCCTTGTGTATAGATTCTTTACCTCTTTGGTTAGGCTTATGCCCAGGTATCTTATGGTTCTTGGTGCTATGGTAAATGGATCAATTCTCTCATTTCCCTTTCTATATTTTCACTGTTACTGTATAAGAAAGCAACTGATTTCTGTACATTGACTTTGTATCCTGCCACATTACTGAATTGCTGTATGAGTTCTAGTAGTTTGGGGGTGGAGTCTTTTGGGTTTTCCATATAAAGTATCATGTCATCTGTGAAGAGAGAGTTTGACTTCTTAATTGCCAATGTGAATACATTTTATTTCTTTTCATTTTCTGATTGCTGTTGCTAGGACTTCTAGTACTATGTTAAACAAAAGTGGTGAGAGTGAGCATCCTTGTCATGTTCCTGATCTCAAAGGGAAGGCTGTCAGCTTTTCCCCATTGAGAATGATATTCACTGTGAGTTTTTCATAGATAGATGTAGTGAAAAGAAGGGTCATCTGTACCCCAGTGTTCATAGTAGCATGGTCACATTTTCCAAACTGTGGAAAGAGCCAAGATGAACTTCAAGAGATGAAAGATAAAGAAGATATGATCCATATATACAATGGAGTATTACGCCTCCATGAGAAAAGGTGAATACCCAACTTTTGTATCAACATGGATGGGTTTGGAGGAGATTATGTTGAGTGAAATAAATCAGGCAGAGAGAGTCAATTATATAGTTTCACTTACTTGTAGAGCATAAGGAATAACATGGAGGACATTGGGAGAAGGAGAGGAGAAGTGCATTGGGGGAAATTGGAGGGGGAGATAAACCATGAAAGACTGTGAACACTGAGAAAAAACTGAGGGTTTTGGAGAGAAGGTGGAGGGGTTAGGTGATTCTGATGGTGGGTATTAAGGAGGGCACGTATTGCATAGAGCACTGAGTGTGGTGCATAAACGATGAATCTAGGAACACTGAAAAAAATAGCAACAGTAAGCAATGGATTTAGCTCCATGACTTTTGTGAAAGATTACAAAAGCCCTAAGCCACCATTCATTTATTCATTTATTCAAACAATCATCCTAAAAATGTTTATCGAGTTTCTAATGTTTGTGTTACATTGTTCTTGGCATTTGGTAGGGGGAAAGGTATGTTGAGAAGAGACTCAGCATTCCTTAATTTTTCGGTCTAATTTTGGAAAGAAAATGAGCATGTATACATTTCATTAGTACAAAAAAATGAATGAAATGAGCAATGGAATGTAATGGCAATGTGTTAATAGCAATGTATATAACAAATATTATTTTAAGCCCCCTATGTGACAGACAATGTTGTAGGTTCTCAGGACATATGAGTTACTCAAATAGACACATCCCTGCCCTGTGGAATTTGTATTCTAGAGAGGCAGACAATAAACGGTAGATATATAAAAGATATGAAAGAAGTATGTCAGTATAGCATGTTAAAAGGTGATGCACTCTTTATGAGAGAAATGAAAATAAAGAAGTAGAGCAAAAGAAAATATTGGGAGTGCTGGGAGAAGGATTGCACTTTAAATACAATGGACAGAGTAGAACCAGTTTCCTTTAAAGATTTTTATTTTGTTTTTATTTATGAGCGAAAAAGAGAGAGAGAGTGAGTGGGGGTGGGGAAAGGGTGCAGAAGGAGAAAGAAAGACAAAATCCCAAGCATGCAGCACAGAGCCCCGTGCAGGGCTCCATCTCATCACCCTGAAGTCATGACCTGAGCTGAAAATCAAGAGTTGGATGTTCAACTGACTGAGCCACCAGGCACCTTAGAACGAGTTACTTGTAGAGGATGCTTTGGTATGGGCTTCTGCAGTAAATGCAGGAAAAGAGGTAGAATGGAAACCGTGTAGAGTTTTGATATGCAAGTAGAAGAGAGAGCTGTATAGAATATGAGCAATAGGGAATATTGTAAATCAGTCATTCTAATTTTCCCCTTGAATCTATAATAAAAATAACAAAGAATCTGTAATAATCATGTAACAATATTTAATAAAATGTTATCAAATAAAGGCTTTAAAGTTTAGTTTCTTATAATAGGGTTCACAAAGTACAAATATAATAAAGTAGGATTAGGTTAACTTTAACACATTTCTTAGGTTACGCCCAGATCAGTCTGATCCTGGGAGCATCAGGGAGCCTCCTATATCTCTAGGAAATCATCATGATTATGTTAGTTCAGGAATGTTGATGTTGCATAAACAGGACCCAGAAGTGAATTATGACATATATGACAATATGAATTCCATTGTTACATACGTACATATGAGTTTAAGTGTAAGCTTAACACAAAAGAAAGAGAGGCTTAGGATTGATGTTTCCTTTAAGTTGTTCAGCATTTGGTTTTCTGAAATGTAAATAAAGGTAGTATGGCTCAGATAAATGAGTTGGCCAGAAGCAAAACTACTAATGTATTTGGAATGAGAACTCATGTCACTTTCAGAGTCGTCAAAGTACAGAATTCTCTTAATTCCTTTATTTACTAATAAGTTTTATTGAGGTACATTGGAAGGATCAGACAATTCAGCAGTGAATGAAGAGGGTAATCCCTGCTATCAGAGATCTTTTTTCTGGTTCGGGAAGGTGAAAAGGAACTATCTGAATAATAAACTCAGGAACCAAATATGCATTAGATAAGAAGCGCTAAGCAATGTAAAGAAACTGAGAGTGATGTGCAAGTGCTCAATATTGAGCACTTGTTTTGTGTCGTGCACTATTACAGTTGTTTCACGTGTTCCATCTCATTTGAACATGAGAAGGAATTATTTTAGTCCCCACTTTGGAAATTGAGGTGTAGATAAGACAAAGGTTATACCATTAATCATTGTCAGAGACAGAAGAGATGCTCAACAAGTAGATTCTAAAGCAAACCTCTTCATCAACTTGCTCTACTGCTTTCAGAGGGGGCCAGATTTGAGCCAAGATTTGATAATGTTGAGGTCAACAGACTGTTGCCCATAGTCCAAATATTGCCAACTGTTCCAATAAATTAAGTTTTATAGGAACAGAGCCACACCCACTCATTCACTTACTGTTTATTTCTGCTTCTGGGTTTTAGTAACAGATTGAGTAGTTGCGATAAAGACCATATGACACATATTTATTATCAAACCTTTTAAAGAAAAATTGCCAATCCTTGAACTCAAAGTAAAGGACCAAGTCATGTGATATATTGATAAAAATCTTTCCAGGCAGAGGGTAGAGCCGATGGAAAGGACCTGAAGTGGGACTATGATTGGCATATCCAAGGGAGAACAAAAGCTGGTGAGGCTGAAGCCAAACAAATGAGGTGGATATTTTTGAGAGAGAATATAAAAATAGTCAGTTGCAAGATTATTGATGGGTCTTAGTTCTGAAAAGGACTTTGAATGATTCTGTTCAATGGGGAAGCCACTGAAAGATTTTCAGTAGAGAAGTGGCATGATTTGATGTAGTGGGCACTGTGACATGCTTCCCAGGTCCCCCTCTGAGAATGAAGATTTTACTCCCTTAGGGGATAAAACATGGTCAGCAGACAACACTCAGCCACCAGTCCTCTTCTAGAATTACCTTAAGGAAGAGAGTTGCCCTTGCCAAGGCAAGCTTCACTTTTGAGGCAGGCTGCAATAATGAGTGATTGGTGTGAGAATATAAAGAAAGGCTCATTCTTTCTGCTCAAGCTTTAGGCAACTATGGAAAGCCACAGCAATTTTAGAGTTCCTGCAAGATTAGCTGAGCCCTTCACTGAGACTGCACTGTAGCTCACCTTTTCTCTCTGCCCAGCCCTTCTTCCTTCTGCAGAGTTTGTGATGCCTAGGGTACTTTCTAATAAATCTCCCTTATCTCTGTAGTAGAGTCTGCTTCTCTGGGAACCTGACCAGCATTATCTGACTTGCTTATGACAAACATCACTAGATGCAAAGTTTATCATAGGTAGGTAATTGTGGAAGCAACAAGGATGAATAGAAAAATTTCACAGTATTCGATACAAGATGAAATTGTATTTAGATCAAAAGATGTAGCAAGAGGCTTAGTGTCTGAATTTATTTTATTGGCTGTTCCAATAGGACTTGGAGGTAAATTAGAGGTGAGGCATGGGAGATGAAGGGAAGTCCAGAATGACCACAAGATTTTTAACCCAACCACCTGGCAGATAATAAGAATTTTTGTGTGGGGTATGCTAGATGAGGAAGTAAATCAGGAATTTGCTTTTTTATATGTATTAGACCCTAATGATTAGGGTGTTATTGTAAATGCTATAACCCATTTCTTAACAATCTCATGGCTTAATATAAGAAATATTTCTTTCTCACTTACATATAATCCGACATAAATGTTCAGGTTGAACAATTCTTCAGGACAATTTTCCTTTAAGGCCCGACCATAGTGCTTCCATCTAGATAGAAACACCTAGCTAGACATAGTGACAGCACTGCATCTAGAAATGAGGTGAGGAGAGGGATACGGGAAATGCAGTCCCTGACTGAGTGGCTTTCTCACCAGTTATGTACTCTAAGTAAAAGCACTAATCTTTGACAATCACCAAGTCATTTCTGCTGTATCCATGTAAAGTCCGAGATTCCTACACATCCAGGTGGAGAGACAGAAATCCAAGTGACTATCTATAGGTCTGTAATTCAGGAGAGATGTCTGGAATGAAGAAAGAAATTGAGGAGTCGTCCATATGGCATTTAAAGCTGTGAAATGACATGAAGTTTCCAAAGAGTTGGGTGTAGGTTAGAAAGAGGAAGCATTTAAGTCCTGAATTCTGAGTTATTTCAGTGTTTACAGGTTGAATGGATGAAGACAAATAGCAAAGACTGAAAGGGGATGTTAATGAGGGGGATCCCAGAATAATCACCTGTATCAAATGTTAAGTGGAGTAAGGTGGATTCAGAGACTTGATCATTAAATTTACTATGTGACCTTAATAAGGATAGTTTTGTGGGGCAATGCATCAGATACCTGTTTAGAGTAAGTTTAAGAGAGAACAGACAGATATGAAATGGAAGTAGCAAATACAGCAAATGTTTTTAGAAGCTGTATACAGTAGTCCCCCTTTCTCTGCTGTTCTGCTTCCTACCCTGTAGTTACCCATGGTCAACCATGGCCTGGAAGCAGATGATCCTTCTCCTGACTTACCATCAGTAGTTCAACAGTAGCCTATGCTATGTCACAATGACTATGTCACTCACCTTACTTCATCTCATTACATGGGTATTTTATCATCTCACATCATCACAAGAAAAAGAAGATTGGGCAGTACAAAAAATTATTTTAAGAGATAGAGAGGTCACATTCACATAATTTTTATTACAGTGTATTGTTATGATTTATTTTATTACTAGTTAATCTCTTACTGTGTTAATTTATAAATTAAACATTATCATAGGTATAGAAAAATAGGAAAGTGCCTAGTATATATAGGGTCTGATAATATCCATGATTTTAGGCATCCCCTGGGGGTCTTGGAACATATGCCCTACAGATAAGGGGAACTACAATATAAGGGCACAATGGTCCTCTTATGAGTCAATGTCTAAAATATTGAGAAAAAAATACATATTGAAATGCTTGACATTACTTCAGTGGGGTAACTAAACATATGGGTGGTACATTACTTTAGCAACATCACTACACTGGACCTTAAAAGAAAAAAAAATAAAGATATAGTATCATCTACAACTTTATTTTTACAACCCACCTCCTATTTCAACCTGTTTTAGCATTATCCTTTGGCTTTTGGGGATTTCTTGTGTATGTGTGTTTGAACAAGTTTGTTCTCTCTCTCTCTCTTTTTTTTTTTTTTTTTTCTTTTAAGCTTTTATTTATTGGGGCACCTGGGTGGCTCAGTCATTAAGTAACTTTGGTTCAGGTCATGATCCCAGGGTTTTGGGATCGAGCCCAGCACCAGGCTCCCTGCTCAGTGGGAAGTCTGCTTCTTCCCTCTCCCACTCCCCCTGCTTGTGTTGCCTCTCTCACTGTGTCTCTCTCTGTCAAATAAATAAATGAAAATCTTTAAAAAATATTTATTTATTTGAGAGAGAGAAAGTAATGGCAACAGGGGGTGGAGAGGGAAGGCAGAAGGAGACTCCCTACTGAGCAAGAACACCCATGCAGGTCTAGATTCAGGGACTCCAGGATCATGACTTGAGCCAAAGACAGACGCTTAGCCAAAGACAGACGCTTAACCAACAGAGCCACCCAGGAGCTCCTTGAACAAGTTTTTGAATACTCTACTGTTCTGATGTTTTTCCACTGCAAATCATCCAGACTTGGAAAATGAGGGTCTATTTCTACACAATTCAACATTGAAATATTTTTACAGGAATTTTTACTAGTATAGTAAGAGAAAAACAACAGAAAAATACAAAAATGTATAAAAACAACTCTATTTCCACAGTTCAGTTCCGTAGCTGTAGTCCAATTCTGACCTGGCTGGCACAGAGCTTGGTGGAAAAAACACTATTCTTTTTTCTCTTTTCAATTCCATGTGGTCTGAACTCAGGGGAAACAAAACAAAACAAAACAATAGTGTCCCCTCTCCTCTCAAGATAAACATATATATTTCAGTCATGTTTACATGACTATGTATATTTATAAATTATATTTTTATCAGTTTAGATGACTATGTTTGTTGTTTCTTAGAAGGGCAAGAAGTATCAATGTCATAACATAATGGTTTTATTGATATTTTTACCATGTAAAAAGTCAAAAGACTTTTAGAGAATAGAGAGTAGCAGGAGTCTTTGCCTTAAAAGTAAGGATTACTATCTCCATTAGGATTCTAAGTCATCTTCGGAGCTCTGAAGAGACTAGAAGAAATAAAGAAAGAAAAATTGTATGGCAGTGATAATTCTCATAAAGTAGAGAACAGAAAAAAGACAACAGGAAAATATAACTAAAAGTACCACTAATATGAAATAGATTTATTCAGTATTTTCTAGACATTTGAGGCTTTTTTTAATGTAAATTTCTTTGTTTCCCTTTCATCATAATATTTTGCTTTCTCCTACCCAAGACAGTTTTTGTAATTTATTTTAAAATCAGGAATATACTAGGCTGCTTTTAAAGAATTCTTTCTAAAGGGCTTGGTCTAAGTGAAAATCATCAGATTTAGAAAAGAATAAAGAAAGACACAAATTGACAGTGAAGGGAACATTTTTATTCTTGCTTCATTTCATTACAAGTCATGTAGACAATTGAAATAGAGTAGGGAAAAAGATATTCAGGAACAAATAACCCCCTACACTTGAAAACAAAAGCTTCTGAAAGAAAAAGGCATTTTTAGATGGAAAGTGTACCTGGCACCATTTCCTTGATAGGCTGTGACAATGTGAACTCTTGGGTAAAAATTATGGCAGAAGAATCTTGGCTCATTAGCACTCAGTCTAGATGAAGTGTCAATATGATGATTACTGGAGATTTTTCTGAAACAGGGCTTATTTGAACTAGATGAAGAAGAAATTACAACAAATTGAAAGTGGCATAGATTTTTATGTTGTAAATCCTTGTGCTTTTCAATTGCTTGAAAGCAAGGATGATATTCTTGTGACACTTCTTTATTGCCCTTTATTCTTTCTTTTATTTGCTAACTTTTCAGGCTACCTTCTCTGCAATCTGAATGATAAAAACACAGATTTATATTCACTTGCTTCATTTCTTTCAATATTATTACAAGTGCTTACAGACAAAATTATTTAAGATAGAAGGTGGATATTGTGATTAGATTTCCAAAGATGCCTGATCTTGTGTACATTGGTTATACCATTTGTCTTTCTGGCACAAATTTTTTTTTAAAGGATAATTAAAAATTCTTTCCTTGCATGTGATTTTTGTTTTATTTTTTCCTATTTGGGTGACTCCTGACATCAAGAACAGTAGGGACTGGGTTTCAAAATGGCCCGATAATTCAAAGCAGCAGAGTTGAACTGGGGTTTTGGATTTTAAAATGAACTTATTGAGATTTCCTAATTGAAAGCACATTCGGAAGGCAGTCCTGTGAGTGGAAGGTAGCTAGTAACAGCAAGTGTTCTGCTCAAAAGCCTCATTCACATGGCAGCATTCTGAAGAAAATGGAATTTGTAACTGCAGATTTTCTGAAATAAAATCACATCCAAACAGCAGGATTTCTAAACAGAAGGTGCCTTGCAACTATGTTCTAAAATTAAACCTCATTTAAACTGCATTCATTCTAAACAGAAAATGTACTGTAGTTGTTTTCTACATTAAAGTCAAATTCAAATCATTGTTATCCTAAGAGCTAAGTAGCTTAAATAACTTCTGCCACATAATGAAGATTAGTATGTACTTCATATTAGGTTTGCAGAGTAATTTTAGGGAAAATGTTTTCCTTTTGTACTTGTTTCACATAGAATATGATAGGAAAAATTCATGATTTGATGAAGATCACTCATCAGTAAGATGTGAGACTTGTTTCAAGTTTCAGACCAATAGAAGACTTAACGATACGTGACGTGTTTGATCAACCTGCTTCTCAGAGTAGGCAACCATTTTAGTGACTCACTGTCCTTAAGTTATAGAGGGTGTTCACAAGATAAAAATAATATGGAATATATTTTGTGGAAAAAGAAAGTAAGGATTTCTAGTATATGGCCAGCAAAAATGATGGCATATTAGTGATAAGTCTTCCTTTCAGAGATATAAAGCCACTTTACAAATAAACCAGGTCAGTTGTAGTTATAGACCCTCATATATTTCTTAATGCAAAATAAAATACTAACTGACTAAGGAGAATGGAAGCCTTTTATTCCCTTTTATGTACCTATGAGCAAGTAATAAAACCAATAATGTATTTTAATGCTATTTTAATATATTATATATGTAAATAAACATATAGCTTTTTCATACACTTCACATTAGCTCAAAATCCAAGAAAGATAGCCTCGTCACCAACTGCAATTTTGTCTTTCAATGTGTCTTTAATCTGGGTGTCTGTATAAAGTGGATAAAAAAGATTTCCCAATGCTATGTTTTGTGTATCTTGTACTTTTTCCCTAAAGATGATGCTACTCAATGTGCTCATTAGCTGTCTGCAAAGTGTGTATTGAGGATTCTAATTGATCACCAGTAGCTCTTTTGCATCTTTTCCTACAGAAAATTACTGGCCTCTGACTTGTCGCAGCAGCTGCTATGAGCAGCACCGGGTGTGTCTTCTGATGTGGCTGTGTGTGCTTGTGTTCTGACTAAAATGAGAGTGGAAAAGAAAAAAAAAATCATCTTTATCTTTCCTGAGTTCTAAAAATGTCCCCAGTTCTTCCCCCAAGCCTGCTAGTGTGGCCACCATAATTAATCACCAGAGAACTATAACTAAGCTTAAGTGTAAACCTCTTCTGAGGATGCTTCTGACTCCTTATGCACATTCTTAGCACTTCAAAACACCAGAGGAACACTGCTTAAGCATTTTATTATATATTATTTAAGTATATTCTTTTTCACGAAAGTTGAACAATGTGTTGAGATGAGGATTGTTTTGATATCGTTACTAGTATTAAGATGTGTATTCGCTTTTTCTAAAAGTAATCAGGGCACATTTTATATTAAAATGGGAAATTCAGTTGAGAGAAACTGAAATGGAAAATATTTGAAGCACTCAAGTAATGTGTTTTAAAGTATGTGGTTCATATATTTGTACTAGCTTTTAGAAACTAAGGTAAAAAAATAATTCTTATTTTTTCGAAAGGTGACCACAAAACATACACATTTATTTTCTGGGGGGGTGGAAAACATTTTCTATAACTAAATGAAAGCTGGCGTTTGTCAAGGGAATAGCAATATAAATGACACTGAGTTATATACTGAATTTTGTGGGAAAAGATTGGAACTGTGTATTTCACTTGACCATATTTTCAGCAATTGTTCTTGGATCATGAAGTTACAAGGAATCTCTCCAAAGTTAATTTTATTCGTAATGTCCTATTTTCATAATTTCTGCCATTCTTGTTGCCCTTCAGTCCTGATATTACCAAGCAGTTTTCTTTGCAAGCTTTATCTACGTATGTTTATATATGAGAAGATGCACACATTTTTATGTATGGTTCAATGAGTTTTGTCTAATGTATATCACAACATAAAAACCACTGAAAACAAAATATTATATAGTTAGGCATTCTTCAAAGTTCCACCTTAATCCCACTTGCCACATCAGGGAACTACTAACTTAATTTCTGTCACTATACTTTGGTTTTCCCTGTTTCGGAATGCATGTGGAATCTTACAGGTGTGCACTCATTTTGCCACCTGTAACCCTGTGCACTGTTCCGTTATTTGAAGAGACCACATTGAATTCATTAATTTTTCCCTTATTGGACATTTGTTTCATGCAATTATTGACTTTTATGAATCAATCTGTGATGAATGATCTTATAGACAGGTCTATTTTATTTTCTTTCTCTTTTAGGTATGATGTGATTATTTATAGACACTTCTTAAAATTGAGAAACTATTATTTATTTTTTTTCTAGTTTGCCCCATGTTCTCTATTTTATTAATCATAAATGTGCTGAATTTTGTCTAATACTCTTTCTGTTCTATTAAGATTATTCTATTTTTCCTTTATTTTAATGTGGCAGACTATATTAATACATTTATTTTTATGACAGACATATGATGTAGTTCATCTAGCATATAATTCACTCATTTAAACAATTGGATAGTTTTAGTATATGCATCATTACTAAAATCACTTTTAGAATGCCGAAATGGAACCTCATAACCATTAACACTAAACTCTATTTCCCCCCCATCTACATTCTGTCTCAGTATATTTGCCTTTTATAGATATTTCATTTGAACAGAATCACACAATGCATAGTCTGTTATGATTAGCTTCTTCCCCTTAGCATGTGTTCAAGTTTCATCTGAGTTGCAGAATATATGTGGACTCTCATTTCTTTTTACCGACAAATACTATTCAGTTGTATGCATATACCACGTTTATTCATTCATCAGTTGATAGACATTTGAGTACGTTGTATTGCCTATTTTGAGCACAGGTGTTACTCTCTCTGTTACTCTCTATGTTACTGTTACTGTTACTGTTACTCTCTATGTTACTCTCTCTGAAAGTAAATTCTTCCTAGAAAAACTATTGTAAGTCAAAATGGTGTAAAGTGAAGAGTAACCCTGCTTTCCAAAAGTTTGTGTTACACAATGTCACTTTTATGAAGGACCTACATCAGTACGGTAACTGTTTTTTGTAAAACAAAATTCCCCTTTGGATCTCTTTGGTTAGTGAAAACAGGTGATGTGGTGCAATATAAGCTTTTGGAAAGTGAAGGATACCTGCAATGCTGCCATGTGCATTTACATACAGATTTTTGTGTTTCCTTTTCTTTTGGGTGTATATTTAGGAATAGAATTGTTACTGTATAATAAGTCTATGTTTAACTGTTGGAGGAAATGCCAGACTATTTCCCAAAGCAGCTGCTTTTTAAATATAGGTTTTTATTATTATTTAGGTATGGCAAGGCCAACAGATCAGGAGATGATTGCTTTGAAAAGATAGTTTGTTATATTCACGTACCCCAAGAGGCAGGGCGTGCCATGTCATGGGGCCACATGGGGATGCACCAGAACTGGACAGAAGCCAGAGATTAGGGAGGAGAACAAGTATGCAAGAAACTTTTTGTAGTTTCAACGAGAAAGGACAAGTAAGGCAGGGTAAGCAGGTTTAGGATTGGGTAATTGGAAGAATTTCAGTGGACTCTGTGGTAGAGGGGTATCCTTCGTTTCCAGGTATGTGTACTCAGGTAGTTAGGTCAGGCAAATAGAGGGTTACCAAATACTTTAACAGGAGAAGCAGGTAGTTGGGAATATGGGCTCTGAATTTGTTGACTTGCTTATTATGAAAGACAGACTCCCATGGAAATTATTTGCTATCTCTAGAAATTAGCTACCTCTGGAAGGAGCAGTTCCTCCAGGGTCAGTAAGACCCAAGATATTGAAACATCAAGATATAGAAAATAAACAGCTTGAGCAATATAGCATTAACACCAGCAATGAATGCAAATTCAAATTACTCCTCAGATTCACTAACAATTGCTTTATTTATTTTTATTATTATTATACCACCTTAATAGGTGTAAAGTGATATCTTATTGTAATTTTGATTTCTAATTCTCTGATAACTAATGATTTTGAGCATTTTTTATGTGCGTATTGAGTAGTTGTATGTCATCTTTGAACAAATGTTAATTCAGACCCATTGCACATTTTAAATTGGTTATTTGTGTTTTTATTTTTGAGTTGTACATATTTTGTATTTATTCTACAGTCAAATTTCAGATTTAGGTTTTGCAAATATTTCCTACCGTTTTATAAGTCATCTTTTCTTTTGAAACACAGAAGCTTTTTGCTATTGATAAAGTCCAGGTTATTATTTCTTTGATTGCTTGTACTTTTGGAATCATATCTAAGAAGATTTTGCCAAACCCCAATAATGAAATTCTACATCTTGTTAAAAAAATTCATGTGTTTTCCTTTAACATTTCTATAGATTTGACTCTTACATTTCAGTCTTTAATCCTTTTTGTTTTAATTTTTTTATACATTATGAGACAGATGTTCAAATTCATTCTTTGATTGTGGATATCCCGTTGTCTCTTCTTTTCTGATATACTTATTTACATATATATATATATATATATATATATATGTATGTGTGTGTGTGTGTGTATATGTGTGTGTCTGGACATTGCTTTAGCTACATTCCTTAAATTTTGGTATGTTTTTTACTTTCATTCATTTGAAAGTACCTTCAAACTTTCCTTGTGATTTCTTATTTGATCCACTGGGAATTTAAAAGTGTGTTAATTTATGTTATCAATTTATTTACATTTATTGAGACTTACTTTATGGCCTAACATATGGTCAATCCTGAAGAATGATCCATTGACCCTTAAGAAGAGTGTGTATCCTGCTCTTGTTAGTAGAGTATAGATGTCTAATTGGTTTTTAGAGGTCTAGAGTTCTATTTGGTTTATAGTATAGTTCAAATTGTGGTTTATAGTAGAATTCAAGTTGTCTACATTCTTGTTGATCTTCTTTTTAGTTGCCTTATCCATTATTGAAATCTGGGTATTGTCTCCAAGTATTATGTTTGAGTTATTTATGTCTCCCTTCAATTTTGTCAGTTTTTGCTTCATGTATATTTGGGCTTTGTTGTTATGTGCATATATGTGAATAATTGCTGTGTTTTATGTGTGTATGTCTGTGTGTTTGTGTGGATGGTCCTTTTTATCATTATAAAATGTCTTCTTTTTGTCTAGTAACAATCATGTCTTAAAATCTACTTTATCTGATATTCTTATGGCCACACCAGAGTTTTTATGGTTTCTTTTCCCCAACATATCTTTTTCTATCTTTTCACTTTCAACCTACTCATACTTGTTAATCTAAAGTAGGTTAGCTGTCGATGATATATTGTTGGATTGTTTTCTGTCATTTTTACCCACTCTTTTGTTTGCACTATTTAACTCATTCACATTTACTGTTATTTCAACATAGTTGGATTTAAATCTGTCATTTTACACTTTTTTCTAAATGCCTTGTGTTATTTCCTATTTTTACTATTCCTCTTCCAGAGCTTTAGTGTTTTCTTTTGCACTATTTTCTCTGTCTTATTTAATTTTTTAAAATATTTTTTTGCTATATTTAAAATTATTTTCTTATTGCCTGCTCTATGGCTAAATATACATGTTACTAGAATCTATTTCAGATTTATACTACCTTAAATTCAGTTATATGTAGAAACATTACTCTTTATAGCTCTACTTATCTTTCTTTCTATGTGATACTATTTTTATACATATTATAAGTTATAAAATGAACAATATGTTATTATAACTATAGCATGTCAACAAAGAAACAGATAAAGAAAAACAAAAGAAAATAAATATAAACATTTTTATAGAGTATATTATATTACCATTTAATGGTAAATGCTTTACCATTTTTGTTCTTGTGGATTCAGGTTAACATTTGGTGTCATTTTCCTACTCCAATACATCATTCTTTCTGCCTATCCCTGTGCTGTGATTGTCAAATACATTACATTTCTATATCCTATAGCCCTAACAATCCAATTATACACTTATTGTTTATGAAATTGCTTTTTATATCACTTGAGAGAAAAATGGAGAAGGAATATGTATTTATAGTATCTTTTATAATTATGTAATTCCTTTTCTGGAGCTTTTTGTTTTATCCTGTATATTGAAATTACTGTCTGGGATCATTTACTTTTTTTTTTTTAAGATTTTATTTATTTATTTGACAGACGGAGATCACAAGTAGGCAGAGTGGCAGGCAGAGAGAGAGGTGGAAGCAGGCTCCCTCCTGGGTGAGAGAGCCCATCTGGGATCATGACCTGAGGTGAAGGCAGTGGCTTAACCCACTGAGCCACCCAGGCGTCCCAAGGGATCATTTGCTTTTAGCTCTAAGAACGACAGTATTTCTTGTAAGGCAGGTTTAACAGCACAAATTCTCTCTGTGTTATTGTCGTTTTCTTATTATAAAAAAATTCTTTCCACTTATGAATAATATTTTTGCTGGATGCAAATTCTTGGTTGACTGAAATTTTTGTTTATGCATTTTGAGTATGTCATACCCTGTCACCTGTTCCTGTTCTCTGGCAATAAGCAAGCTGTTATTCTCATTATATTTTACTTATACATTAAACCTGTTTCTCATGTGCTTTCCAAATTTTTTTCTTTGTCTTTATTTCTCACTATTTTTACCACAATGTACCTAGATATGCACCATTTTATTTTGATCCTACTCAGTTTATTGGATAAGTAGGCTTCTTGTATATGTAGATTAATGTTTTTCATCAAATTTGAAAAGTTTTCCATCATCATTTCTTTTAATTTTTTTTCTCTTTTTGTTCTTTTGTTCCCATCTCAGGTTCCCATTATGTATACGTTAGTATTCTTAAAGGTGTGTAACATTTTATGAAGTTCTATTCATTTTATTTTACTTTATATATTTTTTCAGTATTTTTCTCTCTTCTTTGAATTGAATATTCTCTAATTAATTTGTCTAAAATTTTACTGATTCTTCCACTAATTCAAATTTAATATTGTGAAACTCTAGTGAATTTTTATGTTATTGTACTTCACAATTTCAGAATTTACATATGGTTCTTTTTAAAATAATTTCTATCTTTCTATTGATATTCTCTATTTGATGAAGCATTATCATACTGTCCTTCATTCTTTTATGTGGATTTCCTTTAGTTCCTTGAACTAACTCATAATGGTTGCTTTGTAGTCTCAGTCCATTAAACCCATCATTTGGGCACTATCATGGGCAGTTTCTATTATCTGCTTTCCTTTCTTCTTGTGTATGTGTCATGCTTTATTTTTGTATACATTTTATAATTCTGTGTTGAAGCTGGACATTTTGTGCCATATATTATAGTAATAACCCTGTATATTAACTCCGCCTCCAGGCTTTGTCTGCTTGTTTATCTGATTGCTATCTTGTCTGGACTGTTTTAGTTAAATTGATCACACACACACACACACACACACAACACACACCATCATCATATAAAGCTTTTGATATCTCTCTTTTAAAGGTACAGAATTATACATGCATGCAGTTATACTAGGGTAGCACTAATGGTAGCAGGTACATTTTTGAAGATCTCCGAGATTTGATTCAATCCCAGGAGGATTCTTTCTAGCTGTCTCTTTACCCGTTTCTCTTTGGTAAACTAGCTGACTTAATGGTTTTGTTAGTTTCATATAGCCACTAGCTTTTCTATAATTGTTTACTACCAAAGTTTCCATTGTTTTTTAAAGTTTCTGTTATTCTTAAGAGCATCCTAAGGCATGCAGTTCTCTACACACATTTTTAAGTAAATTCATCCTATTTGTGGAGAATATCAGAATTATTTGTTCTCATGGATTTTCTCTCACCCTAGGCAAAAAAAAATCTCTGAATAACTATTCTGGAGCTAGGGGTAGGTATAATATCTCTGCCTTATAAGCATGGTGACTGTGGGGTTTGGTCTTCTAATCTGGCTTCTATTACTAGAGAACCTTTGCTCTAGAAGTGAACTGAAGAAAAAATTATTGAAGCTACAGTATTCACAGCCTAATAAATGAGGATTTATGCTCATATTTGAGTGGTTACTAGGTCAACAGTTGGGGCACTCAACCTCTAAATCACTCTTATCATGAATTTTGCTTCTTAAAACTAGAGAAGATAAGAAATGTCTATCCTTCCATCAAGATATCATATTCCCTGATTAGGGGTTGAGAGGAAGAGGGAGTCTTGTTTTCTTGGCCACACATTCCCAGAGTGGAGTTTCTATCACTGAATTGAGTGAGAGAGGATGGAATAGATTTGGCTCAAGTGCCAGAAACTTTTGTAGTTCTTGTTGGTGATAGATTTTCATGAGTCAGTATCTCCTCCTTGACTATATGACCTTGGAACAATTTTAGAGATGTAAACTGATTGTTTTAAAAGTAATTTTCACCAGCTTTAGTTATTTCTTTAGGGAAGAACAATTAACTATTATTATTATTAAAAAAAATAAATAAACCACACCATTGTTTCAGACAGGACTGCTTATCTTGAAATCTATTTTTTAACATGTCAGTATTGCTACCCTATCATTCTTATGTTCAGCTTTTTCATTTTACAACTTCTTTAAATCTGTGTGGTATCTATTTAACAGCATATAGTTGAGTATCACTTTATATACAATCTGCTGATTTTTTTTTTAATTTTAATGGAGTGTTTTAACTATTTTCATTTAAAGTATGGTTAATGTGGTTAGGCTTAAATTTAATTTCAATTTTTTCTATGTAATAGTACAATTTCATTTAGATCCCTTCTATGTTTTATACTATAATTGTCATATATTTTCCTTCCACAGTTGTTAAAATACCTGATATATTTTTATTATTTTTCCTTCAAACAGAAAAATTTGCTTTCTTTTTAACCAAGGGTGATGGAAGGCTGTGCTTAGGATTTGTTCCCCTATGCCATGTCCTGTAAACTGTCTGAAGTCATTAAACTGAGGCAATAGTAAACTCATTTAATTGTTTCCCATCTCTTAGGGACTATGGCTCTTCCCTTCCTGATGTATAATGGCTTGATAAGTCATTATATCAGATATTTTATTTATGAATCATATTTTACTCAGTGTTTTAGATGACTCAGGGACAAAGAGAAATTTAATTCCTTATACTTCATCTTGGTAAGAGATGAAGACTTCCCTCTTCTTCTTGAAAGATATGTTTGCAAGATATATAATTCAAGGTTGACAGGTACTTATTTTATTGTATTTTTCCATTGAGTACATTACCAAGATGTTCCATTTTTTCTGCTTCTGTTTTCTGACTTGAAATACACTGTCTTGGTTATTGTTTTTTCACTTTGTGTAAGGTACTCAGATTTTCTTTCTGTATTTGATATTTTTATGACCTTTGGTTTAAGCAATTTGACTATAATTTTCTACAAATGATATTCCTTATACTTATTATGTTAGTAGTTTGCTAAGATTCTTACATTAGTAGGTTGTAATTTTTAATGAAATTTGAAAAAAATCACTTAATATTTTATCAAATATTTTTCATACATTATCTCATATCAATCTACTACTCCAGTTATATGTTTGACTATCAGATTTTTTCACAAGTCATTGAGAGTCTATTAATTATCTTTCAATCACTTTTTCCTCTGTTCTTAAGTTTAAACATTTTTATTGATTGGTTTTATTTTTGTGTCTTCTCTTTATCCCTTTCTATGATTTTTTTAAAAGATTATTTAAAAATTTGTTTGACAGAGAAAGAAACAGTGAGAAAGGGAAAACAAGCAGGGGGAGTGGGAGATGGAAAAGAAAGCGTTCTACCAAGCAGGTAGCCTGATGTGGGGCTTGATCCCAGACCCTGGGATCATGACCTGAGCAGAAGGCAGGCACTTAATGACTGAGTAACCCAGGTGACCCCTATGATTTTTTTAACCTCAAATTTTCCATTAGGTTCTCTTTTTACAGTTTCCAAATCTTTTCTGAAATTCATCTCTTAACATATCCATTTGATGGTAATTTTAAGATTTTTATCATAAATATTTTAAAATTTTTTATTGATGATTATACTATTTATATGTATATCTGCTTATATTGTCTTATATTTATGCAGGGATCACCTTCTGATTTTCTTACCCTTGTTAGACAATTTAAGAGCTAGGATAAGAGAGTAATTGGTTTGATTCAGCTAGATAATTAGATTTGAGCAGTTTTGTAATGAACTTATGGTTTTAGTTCTGCTACGGGTTAGGTATAAGGAGTCTAAGATATCTCTGCTTCTAACCAATTTTCAACTTTCTGTACTGTCAAAAGAGTTATAATCTCATTAATAATGGAAATGTAATTTAGTAGTAATTGCACCTTTGGTGAGACCCAGCTCACCTCTGTTTTAAAATAAGTTAACTCTGAGTTTAGGCTTCTTTCTCAAGGAGAGAATACCTTATACACTCTTGGAAGTTGCAGGTGTGATGAGGAGGGGCAAGATGGTGGAGAAGTAGGAGACCTTGTTTCAACTGCCCCCTAAAGTGAGCTACCACTTTACCAGATCATTCTACCAGATCTCTACCAGATCATTCTGAACACCCATGAAATCAGACTGAGGTATAGGATTATACACTTCTAGATCTCTATGGGGGCAGAAGACACCAGTGGAGAGGTAAAGCAGAGTGGGAATGCTTGGACTGATATCGGAGGATAAACAGAAGGGGAAGGGAGCCACCAGAAGCAACCCATGGAAAGTAGTACCCCAATATGAATGTGCCCTGTGGTTAGGGACCAGCATTAACTTGGAGTCTGGTTAAAAGCACTCAAAAAGAACAAAATATCTTAAGGGGCAACTGGTGGAATCAGGCAGTCATGGGCATGGGCCTAAACCCACAGACCCAGAATGGCCACTGCTGGTGACCAACCATGCCTAAGAGAGTGTGGCGGAGCCTCCAGTTCCTTGTCCTGGAACCTCTGGCTGTGCACTGCTTATACCACTGCTTGGCTGGACGCACTTCCACCTGGCTTGTGAGGAAGTCTGGTGTGGGTGCAAGCCAGCACTCTCGCTCTGCACGCACTGCATGATGAGGGTCTCAGGCCTATGCCTGAGAGGAGAGCTTGGTGTGGGTACCAGCCAGTCATGATCTCTAGGGCCAGCCAAGGGCCTGGACAATCCCATCTGGGGCCTGAAGGAACTCAGCGCTATCTGGGGTTGGTACCCTTCAGCATAAGCAGTTATTTGTGACCTTGCCCGACTGAGCACACCAGCGGCTTGGGCCTGGTTCCCAGACAACAGTCCCAGCAAAGGCAACCACCGGAAGCAGGCTTCCTGGACCAATATTGCTTGTGGTTTTAGTGGCATGGGGTTACAGAGACAAGCAGGTGATTTGGGCGACCCCTGAGACAGTGGCTGGGGGTGTTCACGGCCTGTGGGGGGTTGTGATGTTCAGTGGAATTTGCAGAGAGGGAATATGTGTGTTATGCCCCACCCAAAGGGGAACAGACTGAGGCTTCCCCCTAGATGGAGGTCTGAGTACAGTTTGCCTTACACTAAACCTGCAAAAAGCCACAAAAAGCTGCCAAAGAACAAAAGCCTCCAGAGAACAAAAGCCTGAAAAACCAGTTTCCACGGAGCCCAGCCCCTTTATAGGGGGTAGGGTGACTCAGTCCATGCAAGAATGAGTGAAAACAATGTGGCAGGCCCCTCCCTCCCTGAGAAGACAAGCCAAAAGAACAAGAGGACAAACACCACAGGGTCCCCATAAAACTGTAAAACTCCAACGTCAGGGGAAAACAATATATTAAGCTTCCGGTATTACCTTAAAACCTGTATATTTCATAGATACAACTTATCTTTTTATTCATTCTCCACTATTCTTGTTCTTTTAATTTCCTTAACCTACTTACCATCACAACTAGAGGTTTAATACAAGATATACCATAATAACCTTTTTTTTATTATTCTTTGATGTCTTTATTTTTTTTTTCCAATTTATTTATTTTCAGAAAAACATTATTCATTATTTTTTCACCACACTCAGTGCTCCATGCAAGCCGTGCCCTCTATAATACCCACCACCTGGTACCCCAACCTCCCACCCCCCCGCCACTTCAAACCCCTCAGATTGTTTTTCAGAGTCCATAGTCTCTCATGGTTCACCTCCCCTTCCAATTTACCCAAATTCCCTTCTCCTCTCTAACGCCATAATAACCTTTTAACAAACTTTTTGCATACATATAATGGTGTTTTCTTTTTCTTTGCTTTTTTCTTCTTTTTTAAAAAAAAATATGTATAGATATAAGCTTCAAGGTAATCCTTTTTCCCTATTCAATACTACCCCTATATATAAACCAGTTTTAATCTCCCTTTATCTCTGGAAAGTTGATTCCTCTAACAAAGATATCAAAATATACCCAGGAAGATTCAAAATAACCCTCCTTGCCCATATTGAGGATTTATAACCACCTTCCCAACTTTTTCTTCTGTCAGTGTTTCTTTGTTTCTGTTTTTGTTCTGGTATTACATAAATCTTATTCTTTGGGTTCATTTTGGCTGGGTTCTTTTCTTTTTCTTGTCATTTACTTTTGTCAGTCTTTTTGTTTGTCCATTCTTGTTTATATAGCTTATAAATCTTACTTTTGGGGCTCATTCTGGCTAGTTTTTCTCTTTTTCTCTCTCTCTCTCTCTCTCTCTTTCTCTCTCTCTCTCTCTCTCTCTCTCAATCTCTCTTTTTTACTTTTCTTTTTTCTTTTTTTCTTTTTGGTGGTGACTTCCAATTGAACCAAAGTGTTCCAGGGTGCACTTGCCTGGATTGTGGTTGATACATTCAGCTATATATCCCCTCAACCACCTCTCCCAAAAATGACTAGGAGGAGAAACATCCCAGAGAGGAAACAGTCAGAGACTGTGCCCTCTCCATCAGAACTATTGTACATGGACATAAACAGTATTTTGGAAAGGGAATTCATGGTAACAATTATCCAGGCAATGTCTAGGTTGGAGAAAACCATTACAACATAGAATTTCTAAGGACAGAATTGAGAGCCACTTGGGCAGAAGTTAAAAATGCTATCAACGAGATCCAATCTAATCTAAGTACTCTAACAGTTAGGGTAACAGAGGCAGAAGGCAGAATTAGTGATCTAGAGGACAGACTGATAGAGAAAAAGGATCAGGAAAAGGCATGGAAGAAACAGCTTAGAAGCCATGAAAACAGAATTAGGGAAATAAATGACACCATGAAACATTCCAACATCAGAATTATTGGGATCCCTGAGGAGGTGGAGAAGGAGAGGACTAGAAGATATAGTTGAACAAATTCTCCATGAAAATTTTCCCAGTCTGGGGAAAGGAACAAGTGTTCATGTCCTAGAGGTAGAAAGAATACGCCCCAAGATCAGAGAATCTAGAAAGACCTCAAGGCACATGATTGTGAAACTGACAAATCATAATTTTAGACAAGAGCTTCTGAGGACAGCTAGGGGGAAGAGATTCCTTAGGTACAGAGGAAGGTTCATCAGAATACCATCAGACCTGTCCACAGAAACCTGGCAAGCCAGAAAGGGCTGGCAAGAAATATTCAGGGCAATAAATGAGAAGAACATGAAGCTAAGAATATTTTATCCAGCAAGGTTGACATTCAAAATGGATGGAGAGATAAAGAGCTTCCAAGGCTAGCAAGGTTTAAAAGAGTATGTGACCACCAAGGTGGCACTACAAGAAATATTAAGGAAGGTTCTATAAAAGAAGAAAGAACCCAAGAGTGACATAGAACATAAATTTACAGAAAAAAAATCTATAGAAATAAGGACTTGACAGACAGAATGATGTGAATAAAAACATACCTTGAGATAATCACTCTCAATGTGAACAGGCTAAATGCCCCCATAAAAAAGCACAAGGCTACAGATTGGATAAAACAATAGGACCTGTCCATATGCTGACTACAAGAGACCCATTGGAACCTAAAGATACATCCAGACTGACAGTGAAGGGATGGAGAAGCATCTTTCATGCCAATGGGCCTCAAAAGAAAGCTGGGATAGTGAGTCTTATATCAGATAAATTAGATTTTAAACTAAAGAATGTAGTCAGAGATAAAGAAGGACACTACATTATTCTAAAGCATTTATCCACCAAGAAAATCTAACAATCTTTGGAGCAGCCAACTATATTAGTCAGCTGTTAGTCGAAATAAGGAATTATATTGATATGAATACATATGGTAGGAGATCTTAACATGCCACTCTTGGTAACAGACAGCTATCCAAACAGAAAATCAATAAAGAAACAAAAGCTTTGAATGGCACATTGGACCAGATGGACCTCAAAGGTATATAAAGAACATTCCACCCTAAAACAACAGAATAATCATTCTTCTCGAGTGCCCATGGAATTTTCTCCAGAATAGACCACATACTGGGTCACAAATCAGGGCTCAACCAATACCAAAAGATTAAAATTATTCCTTGCATATTCTCAGACCACAATGCTTTGAGACTGGGACTCAACCACAACAAAAAGTTTGGAAGGAATTCAAACACTTGGAAGTTAAAGACCACCCTGATTAAGAATGTTTGGATCAACCAGAAAATCAAAGAAAAAGTTAAACAATTTATGGAAACCAATGAGAATGAAGACACATCAGTCCAAAACCTACAGGATACAGCAAAGGCAATCTTAAGGGGGAAATACATAGCCATCCAAGCCCCTCCCTCCAAAAAATTAAAAAATCCAGAATATTAAAGAACTGGAATATCAATGACAAATTAAGCCATCCCCACACACAAGAAAGTAAATAATCAAAATTAGAGCAGAGATCAATGAGATAGAATGATGAGATACAGTAGAACACATCAAAGAAATCAATAAGATCAATAAACCACTGGCAAAACTAATCCAAAAGAAAAGGGAGATGACCCAAATTAATAAAATTATGAATGAAAGGGGAGAGATCACGACTAATACCAAGGAAATAGAAACAAACATCAGAAATTACAATCAACAGTTATATGCCAATAAGTTAAGCAACCTAGAAAAAATGGATGCATTCCTGGAAATCTATATACTTCCAAAACTGAATCAGGAAGAAATCGACAACCTGAATAGAACAATATCTAGTAACAAAATTGAAGCAGTGATCAAAAACCTTCTAAAAAAACAAGGGCCCAAGACCTGATGTGTTCCCTGGAGAACTCTACCAAACATTCAAGGAAGAAATAATACCTATTCTCCTGAAGTCGTTTAAAAAAATAGAAACAGGAGGAAAACTTCCAGACCCTTTCTATGAAGCCAGTATTACCTTGATCCCCAGTGCAGGCAAAGACCCCATCAAAAAGGAGAATTTCAGACCAATATCTATGATGAATATGGATGCTAAGATTCTCAGCAAGATCCTAACTAATAGGATCCAACAGTACATTAAAAAGATTATCCACCATGACCAAGTGCGATTTATCAATGAGATGTGAGGGTGGTTCAACATTCACAAATCAATCAATGTGATAGAACAAATCAATAAAAGAAGAGAGAAGAACTACATGGTCCTCTCAGTTGATGCAGAAAAAGCATTTAATAAGATACAGCATTCGTTCCTGATTAAAATTCTTCAAAGTATAGGGGTAGAGACAACATTCCCCAACTTCGTAAAATCTATCTATGAAAAACCCAGAGTTAATATCATTCTCAATGGGGAAAAACTGACAGCTTTCCCTTTGAGTTCAGGAACACGACAAGGATATCCACTCTCGCCACTTTTATTCAACATAGTACTAGAACTCCTAGCAACATCAATGAGACAACACAAAGAAGTAAAAGGTGTTCAAATTGGCCAAGAAATCAAACTTTCTCTCTTTGCAGATGACATGATACTTTATATGAAAAACCCAGAAGACTCTACCCCCAAACGACTAGAATTCATACAGCAATTCAATAATGTGGCAGGATACAAAATCAATGCACAGAAATCAGTTGTTTTCTTATACACTAACAATGAAAATATAGAAAGGGAAATTAGAGAATTGATTCCATTTACTGTAGCACCACGAACCAAGAGATACCTAGGAATAAATCTAACCAAAGAGGTAAATGATCTCTACTCAAGGAACTATTGAACACTCATGAAGAAAATTGAAGACACATAAAGACAGGAAAAAAAAAAAAACCCATGCTCATGGATTGGAAGAACAAACATTGTTAAAATGTCTATACTGCCCAGAGCAGTCTATACTTTCAATGCTGTCCCGATCAAAATTACACAGGCATTTTTCAAAGAGTTTGAACAAACAATCCTAAAATTTGTATGGAACCAGAAGAGACCCCAAATTGTTAAGGAAATGTTGGGAAAAAAAAAAAAAAAAGCAAATCTGGGGGCATCACATTGCCTGATTTCAAGATTTACTACAAAGCTGTGATCACCAAGACAGCATGGTACTAGCACAAAAACAGACACATAAACCAGTGGAATAGAGTAGAGAGCCCATGTATGGACCCACAACTCTATGGTCATCTATGGCCATTCTCTTAAACCATACACAAAGATAAACTTAAAATAGATTTAAAAAACAAAAACAAAAACAAAAACAAAAACCTTAACATGAGGCAATAATCTATCACCTAGTGGAGAACACAGGTAGTAACTTCTTCATCTGTCGCCGCAACTTCTTTCAAGATATGTCTCCAAAGGCAAAGTAAACAGAAGTTAAAATGAACTTTAGGGACTGTCAAAATGAAAAGCTTCTGCACAGCAAGGGAAACAGTCAACAAAACAAAAAGGCAACCTATAGAATGGGAGTAAATATTCCCAAATGACACTACAGCCAGAGGACTGATATCCAGGGTCTATACAGAATACCTCAAACTGAACACACACAAAACAGATAATCATGTCAAAAAATGGGAAGAAGACATGAACAGACACTTCTCCAAAGAAGACATACAAATGGCTAACAGACACATGAAAAAATGTTCATCATTAGCCATGAGGGAGACTGTAATCAAAACCATATTGAGATACCACCTTGCACCAGATAGAGTGGCCAAAATTAACAGGACAGGAAACAAGTGTTGGAGAGGATGTGGAGAAAGGGGAACCCTCTTACACTGTTGGTGGGAATGCAAGTTGGTGCAGTTAATTCTGAGACCTGTTGTCCACATTGGCCTTCCTAATACAAAGATCTGAAATGCTAATACTTTTTTTTTTTTTTAAAGATTTTATTTATTTACTTGACAGAGACAGAGACAGATCACAAGTAGTCAGAGAGGCAGGCAGAGAGAGAGGAAGAAGCAGGCTCCCCGCTGAGCAGAGAGCCCAATGCGGGGCTCGAACCCAGGACCCTGAGATCATGACCTGAGCTGAAGGCAGAGGTTTTAACCCACTGAGTCACCCAGGCGCCCAAAAAGGTGCCTGGTCTGACTTCCGTTCTGAGGCTTTCTAGACATAAAGTTACTATTCTAAACATATATAAAGAAGAATGCCTCAGAAAGTAAATATATTTAAAGCACATATATAGAAACAGTCTCTTAGCAGATGGAAGAAATTAACCACCTCAAAACACTACAATAAGGACTAGAAACAAAGTCAATTAGCTATTTTATTGATATTTAGAAAGACAGGAGAAAACCGGAAAGGTAACACGTCCAAAGCACTAAACCTCTTACTGAGAGTTACATTTACTCAGGTGTATTATTCTACTATGAAGTTTGCTTTGACATTAAATCAAGAAACAGACCATATTCCATAAAAGAAATCCCACAGCTGTGGTACATGATGGCTGTGGCAACAAAATAATAAATAATTGACATTGACAATGAAAACTGTATTTTTTTTCCCCAAAGTACTTGATAGCTAATGTGTGAATAACTCCCTTGATATCCTCTACCTGTCAGTGTGGTACAAATATTCTATTTTAGGAATATAGCAGTAGATAAAAGTGATTTTTTAAAAAAATAACAACATCAAAGAACATGAGACACTAAAAAAATGATCAATGTCAATAAACCAATATTCAAAAGACAGTGTACCTTATATAGATGAGTATTCTAATCTAGAATAAGGATATACTAATTGATATTAGAAAATCATTTTCTACCTGCACGTGACAAAATTTTTAGGAAAGTGCTTCAAATTAGAATATCTGTCTGATTAGGAGACACTTTTTTAATAGATCATTTTCTCATTGACTCTAGCACTTTAGCTTTCAAAAGCTGTTTACCTATCAGATTGAATATTTTGGTTATCACAGCATACATGTCTTAAAATTGTACAGAACATAGCAAAGATTGATTCAGTGATAGGTTTACCTTGGGAGATGAAATAAAAATATCTTGTAAATTCACTTGACATCAAAATGAAAATATTATTATGGACAATGTTAGAAGGAGTTTACTGAGTGTACAAATTATTTATAGAGAAAAATCACATGAAAATGAGCTCACCATTAATGTGACAGAGAAATAACTGTGGCAAGAAATTAATTTGATATTTGAAAGTTCTTTTGAATTAGGCCATGAAAATGATTTTTGATACCCAAAATAGGTCTTTAAAGTTTAATTTATAAATTAGGCATAGTAAGGGGCACCTGGGTGGCTCAGTTGGTTAAGCCCTGCTTTTGGCTCAGGTCACGATCCCAGAGTCCTGGGATCAAGCCCCACATTGAACTCTGTGCTCAGTCGGGATCCTGTTTCTCCTTCTCCCTCTGCCTGCTTCTCTCTCTACTTCTTCTCTCAAATAAATAAAATCTGTAAAAAATAAATTAGGCAATTAAGAGATTATTAATAATAACAGTAATAAAATAGAACAATTGGAACAATATACTATAATAAAAGTTACATGAATGTCATCTGTCAAAATATTTTATTGTATTGTTTTCATCCTTCCTGTTGTGATAATATGAAATAATAAAATAGCCAGGGGACAATGCCAGTAATAACAGAAAGGATATTTCTCTATAGTGGCTTCAGAATGGGCTTTGATATCTGGAGAGATAAAACTGAAATTCCTCTGCTCGAGATGAAGGTCTAGTCTAACTCATGTGCTGTACAGCACCCAGAAAGTGATATTAGTGCTTTGAGAAAAGAAAAACAACATATACAAAACTCTAGCTTATGTGAAATGTATTTTGTTTCTCTTTCCAGATAGGGGGAAAAAAAAAAGTGTACTCTGGTAAAAGATAAAGTATGTGGAGATGAGCTGGGTGACAGGAGGCCTTGTGAGCTAGAGCCAGGTAAATTAGCCAGGTAGGTGATATATGTATTAATTCCCAGTGTCAATCCATTCATTCTTCCAAATGATCAATTCTTCCCATAATATGGGGCTGACTGACTGCAACAGAAACTTAAATGTTTGGTTTTGTTTAAATGTGTTCAATCAATAGAATGAAACTATCTGAACACAAGGAATCATTTAGATTTGAAAGAAGATGGCCTTATGTACATGAGGTATTTTTAAAGAATATGCAAACCTTTATGTTTTCCTGGACAAGTTTTTCTTTAATTTCTTTCTAATTTCTAATTTAGAAATTTTAATTTCTTTCTAAATTTCTTTCTAATTTAAATTAAATTAAATTTCCTTAATTTTTTTAAATTTCTAGTTGGTTAACATACAGTGTAATATTAGTTTCAGGTGTAGGACTTGGTGATTCAACATTTACATACAATATCCAGTGCTCATCGCTACAAGGGCCCTTCTTAATTCCCATCACCTATTTCATCCATGCCCCAACTCCCCACCCCGACACATACACCTCTACTCTGGTAACCTTCAGTGTGTTCTCTATAGTTTAAAGTCTGTTTCTTGGTTTGTGTCTCTCTTTCTTTGCCCTGATAATTTGTTTTCTTTCTTTAATTCACATATGAGTGAAATCATATGGTATTTGTCTTTCTCTGACTTATTTGGCTTAAGGTACTACTCTCTAACTCCATCCATGTCATTGCAAATGGCAAGATTTCATTCTTTTTATAACTGAGTAATATTCCATTGGGTATATATACTATCTCTTCTTTATCTATTCTTTAGCTGATAAACACTTGGGCTGCTTCTATAACTTGTCTATTGTAGGTAATGCTGCTATAAACATGGGGGTGACTGTATCCCTTTGAAGCAATAGTTTTGTATTCTTCGAGTAAATTCCTAGTAGTGAGATTGGTAGATTGTAGGTAGTTTCTTTTCTCTTCCTCAAAGCAGTCACTTAGCAATTTTATTGAATGTAGTAGAAAGCACTGTAAAATTTTTTATTAGATATTATATAGAATTAAATGGGAGGATGAGTATTTAATTGATATGTGAAAATCTCCATAGTACCTATTGTTTCATTCCAACAAGGAGAATGTGTCTCTGTCTTAAAAAACGTCTATAGGTTGGGTGTGGTCCAAGTATATATACTTTTTAATTCTATTTTTTTCCAATATGTGAACAACTTCATTCAAACTATGAAAAAGACATATAAAGAACTACCCAGACATCAGGTGTTTATTTTATTCTTTTAAGTACTAATTACTTATGGTGTACTAGTACTAAACTTCAAACTGAGATAATTTTTTTTTCCTATTCTTCTTTCTTTTTTTTTTTTTTTTAAGATTTTATTTATTTATTTGACAGATCACAATTAGGCAGAGAGGCAGGCGGAGATGGGGGTGGGAAGCAGGCTCCCCGCTGAGCAGAGAGCCCGATGCGGGGCTCAATCCCAGGACCCTGGGATCATGACCTGAGCCCAAGACCGAGGCTTTAAACCACTGAGCCACCCAGGTGCCCCACGTATTCTTATTTCTTACACAACGGTCATCATTTGTATTTTCATACATCTATAGAGTTAAAAGAGTTGCCCATCTGTAAGTCAGCCAACAGGAAAGAAATGTATGCAACCACAAGTATTTGAAAGATTAAGGGAGATTTGTTTAGTGTGATAACCATCGATATAGCTTCCATCAGTGTCAATTATATTCACAATGATGGAGAATGTAGGAGAAAAGATTTTTGTGTGATACAAAAGGACATGTATTCAGGGATCTCAGGCACCACTTGTCTTTTTGTCTTTCCCCTCTGTCCCCGCACACATGGAAAAGGGTCTTAAGAAAGAAAAAAAAAAAAAAAAAAAAAAGAGAAGGGACTCAATGACCCAAGGTTGATATCTAATGAATTCTCAAGCCCGTTTTATTTAAACGTGATGCAGTGGCATGTAGGAGGCAGCTTTTACCCACTCAAAAGGGTTGGTTGTTAAAATTTTAGGAATTTTGAGAGCCACTTGACATCATGATAGTTTGAAAATCCACTGTATTTGAAATATCAGAATAACACAAAAATCAGCAAACGTTATAAATCATAGCTCTCCTCCCACTCCCTAGTGGGTTGTTCAACATTGGTGAGGTCATCACTGGTCGTGCGTTGCTGTGGATCATGATTTCTTCTTTAAACTCTGACTTCTGTGAGAGACTTTTTTCCTGGCTGTGATTTTTCCCACTCAGATTGCTCATTTGTGACTGTGTATATGAATTCCTACTCCTCTGCATTCCTTAAATGTGTGTGTGCCTCAGGATTTTGTCTTAGGTTTTTCTAGTCTCACTGTGTGCTCTCTCCATGTGTGAACTTTGCTACTCCCATGTCTCTCACTAACCTACAACACTTTCCTGAGCTCCCAAACCATTCAATTGCTTTATGAATAACTTCAGGTACATGTCCTAAAAGGAACAGCATTTTGAACGTGTACAAAACTGAATTCTTCCCCCTACTGTGTTTGTCCTCCTATATTACTGACCACACTTATTCCTGGCTTACTGTGCTCTCCTGGATCCCCATTGTGTGAGCATCACCTACAAACTCATTAGCTTGTTATACTTGGTCATGAATGGCGTGGCCTTTCCACATGTCTTTAGCTTTATTGTTTATCATTTATATACTACTTTTCCTCATCCTACCCCTAGCTGTAGTGAGTTATTCAAAATCCCTTGCATGTATCTATAACACAAGATGAGAGTTATGTGCCGGGTGCTTTTGTTAGAGAAAAAAAGATATTTATCATCAAAGGAATAATCTAGCAATTTATTTCAAGAATACCCTACAAATGAGAGCAGTATGAAGCCCATGTGCCTGGAGAATACTTGTAGAAACACCAATTACAATGTTTTCATGTACCTTATATGGGATAGGGGTATAACCCTTTGATTTTCTTCAACTTTTGCCATGTAAATAATCAAGAGTGTGAGCATTATTGGGAACCACTGATCTGCTTATCACAGATTCCAAAGACAGAACTTGGGGAGAGGAAAAGGAACTACACCTAAATCCTAGTACATTCTCCCCTATTACCATCAAGAATATGTTGGGGGATTCCTACTAAGCCTGTAGCCTATCTCACCAATTTGTTGCTTCTACCTCTGATTGTTTTACACCGTGGTTCTCCCTACTCATTCTATATTCTTCCATTTCAAGTAACCACATTGTGCCTGACTTAGGTGCCATATCCTTAGATTGCTTGCTCTTCAGATATAGTCTCCTCATACCATGCCTCCCTAACACAAAGTCAGGCAAGCACCCTGAGATCTGTCAGCCAGCACCTGGTCTCTCAGACTTATAAGAGAATGCTGACAGACTAAGATTTTCATCAACTTTCATCCATTCTAAATCTTCTCTTCTCTATGACATCTTCCTTGCACACCATCTCTTTTTTTTTATTTCTTTCTTCATTTTTTTTAAAATAAAAAAATGAGGAGCACCTGATGGAACAGCTAGTTAAGTGCCCAACTCTTGGTTATGGCTTGGGTCATGATCTCAGGGTTGTGAGATAGAGCCTAGTCTTGGACTGGAGCTCAGCATAGAGTCAGATTGAGACTATCTCTCCCTTTCTCTCTGTTCCTCGCTGTTATGCTCTCTCTTTCTAAAATAAATAAATAAATCTTTAAATTGTAAATTAAGTTAAATTTAAAATGATGCAAAGCTAATTGGTATCAGATAAAATAAACAAAATATTTATCCTAAACTGTATTTTAACTGAGATATATGACACTAGAATAGGGGATAGATATGGTTTTATAGAGCCAAATAAAGAATGTGCAAGTCATGTAGTACAAATTCATATTTTTTCTCAATTTTTACATGTATAGCTTTTGTTACTATACTCATCTGAAAACAGTGACCTCTGAGACACCACATAAAACAATGAATTTAAGTATTCTACTTTATTACTTTAAAAATTATCTCCCTCTTTTTCTGATATGCCATCATCTCTCAATTTTCTTCTCAAAAGTATTTTCATAATCTAACACTTTCTCAGCAGCCTCGCTGCCACCCCCACCCATACCATTGTCTTTCCCTTGGGTTTGCTATACTTTCTGACTGGTGTCTCTACTCCATGCCTAGCTTCCATGGTTTCAGGTCTATACCTTTACCTCAGGAGGTCAGAGAGTTGCTTTTTAAGTCAAATCAGATTACAGTCAATTACTCATGCTTAAATTTTCCAAAACTTTCTAACTCACTCAGAGAAAATACCACAATCCTTACAATGATAATAGACTTATGTGATCTACTGGATATTCTCAATGTCTTAATTCAGCTGCTCTGATTTTCCCCTTTACAAACTCTAACCCAAATCTGTGGCTTCTTAAGTTTTTTGTTTGTTTGTTTGTTTTGTTTTGTTTTGATTTTGTTTTTTAAATACCCTAATTATGTTCCTGTCTTAGTGCCTGATTACTGTTGTTCCCTTTGCCTGTACATGGTTCCTGTTGTGTCCATTTGGCTTGCTCCTTCACCTTCATTGGGTTTCTACTTAGTGCTCTATTTTAAATATGTCTTCCCAATCCCATGTTTCCAGTTTTCTATGTATGTATGTATGGATGTCTGGATCCCTAATTGTTTTCTGATATTTTGTTTATTTTATTTAAATTATAAACTTGATGTATGATATAAGCTTAATGAATTTTGTAAGGATATAAATCCTATTACATTTAATATCCCTAGGGCTGAGGAAAGGATCTGCCCTGCCCTTAATAGGTGCTCAATAAATAGTTTAAATGAATGAATGCAAAGCCTTTTTTTTTTTTCCTTTCGGATTATTCCTTCTCAGCATCATCACCACCCTGTCCTACCAGGGATTCCTTATGCTAGTCTCTTTTTTCCTAGTCTTTTCTCAGGATTCCAAAACTTGGCCTTTCTTTCTTGCTTCATTCATTCTCATTTGTTAATTTCATCTATTCCCAGAGGAAGTGGGTCTTAACTGTTCTCTGTTACTTAAGCTTCAGGACCCTACATTCCATCTTCCACACTAGAGACACAATGCTCTTTCCAAAACAGTGATATTTTCAGATTACTCTACTTAAATAAATGTCATTGATTCTTATTCCCTATATGACATAATATAAACAACTATTCTCTCATATATCACCCTAAATTTGGATTATTTGAATTTTTCCAAACTCACGTAACTCCCCCAGTTAATTAATTGTAACATTTATAAACATGAAATTCCAAAGTCATAGTTTGATGTAACTGGCATTAGTACCATTATAGAATTTATGGTATTAAAAATAAATGCTTTTGTCTATAACAAACTGAATCTTTTTGTGAAAAAAATATTTATAATTTAGTAAAGAATATCAAGACTTTTAAATCTTTCTGAAAATATTGTACATGAGTATCTTATATTTTGTGGTCTTGGTATTTATCACAATATATTGAAGAGCTAATTGTGTGTGTGTTGTGTTTAGGTGTATGTGTTTTATCATTTCATACTACGAATAAATTCTACTCAAGAAACCTTTTTTTGTGACATATTTCAGTACTTAACACAGTACCTTGCATGTAAAAGCAACTCTATGAATGACTAAGTGCTATATAAAAAATTTGTCATACCAAATTCTTCTATGATGTAGTTGGAGATAATGAAATTCATGAGCTATTGATTAATTACATTGTAATAATATGGACTTGTTATATGTTGTGGTACACTATAGTTTTTCCTACAATTACAGTATACTATTTTAAAGACTTATTTATTTGTCAAAATGAGAGAATGTACAAGCAGGGTAAGAGGCAGGCAGAGGAGGAAGAAGGCTCCCCACTGAGCAAGGAGCCTGACACACAGCTCTATCACAAGATCATGACCTGAGCCAAAGGAAGATGTTTAACTGACTGAGCTACCCAGGCTTTCCTACAGTGTACTTTCTGTTTAACACAACTTTGTGGTGATAAATTTATATATTTCCTTTATTTGATTAATTTTACAACTGCCTTATAAGATGAAGAGCAAATGATTTAAAATATATATACATTAATTTTAAGTAACATGTTTACTTTTAGAAAACATTGGATGTACATACAAAATCCCAAAGACAACTATAATTCTACCATCCTGAGATACCAAATATAAAACCTGTACTGTATTTTTTCCAGTCTCATATGTAGGCATACTTTTATTTTCCAACAAAGACAATCTTAAAATAAAATATATTATAACCTGTTTTTAAAAGCAGTGTCACAAATGTTATCTCATGTGATAAAATATTCTTTTGTAAAAGATTATTTAATACCTACATTAAATGCAATAACATGATCAAGTACTTTAAGAATTTTCAGGGTATGAACAAAACAGTGGTAACTTTTATGGATGCCTTCATAATTATTTATTATTGCCATTGAAATAGTACAAACACATTTTCTATTTTACTTCATGTCAGTTAACAATATTTACACAGTTGGAAAAAACCCTTCATTTTCACATGGTTTCCCAGTCATTCAGATGTGTGTATGTGAATATTGTATTTTTATTTAGTTCACCCAAGAAGAATTAGGGGACTCACTGTGACATAAAACAAAAAATTATGTGGTTTTTAACCCATATGAGATCGCATTCATTCTGAAAATAGAAGAAAGACATACTTAAAATTGGAAAGAGCAATACAGAGCTGCAGGTGATGAAGTATCAAATGTGTGAGGAATGCAGCAAATGCTGTGAATATTCAGAGGAGTGAGACATCACTGTGTTCCAGAGGAGTCAAGAGAGATTTGGAGAAGGACATAAGACTTGAGAAGAAGCTTAAATAATAATCAACACATGAACAGAGGGAGAGGTACGGAGAGAGTATGCCAGGTAAACCTGTTCAAGAGTTTCACATATACGACATATTTGGTGTGTTTGGGGATATATAAAGTTGTTATCACCAAGCACAAGTTGCTCATAGTGCTTTTTAAAAAAATTTTATTCATTTATTTATTTGACTGACAGAAAGTAAGCAGAAGAAGGGGGAGCCGAAGGCAGAGGGCAAGGGAAAAGCAGGCTTGATTCCAGGTCTCCAATGTGACCTGAGCCAAAAGCTGACGTTTAACCCCTTAAGCCAACCAGGTGTCCTTTTTGTTTTTTTTTTTGTTTTGTTTTTCCTTTTTGTTTTAAAAAGCATACAGCTTATTGTTCTCAAAAGATCTGTTCAATTTCATTGAACAAATCATAACCTCATTAAACATGAGTTTTTTCATCCCAAACTCAAAATTTCCTCTTATGTCTTTAGGAATTGTCACTTTTCCCTTGTTTTAGAAAAGGATTTGCACGTTTCTGTCCACCATGCACTCTCCATCTCAGCCTTTGACTCCATCTTCTCGTTGCTCTCTCTATGTTTCCTTTAAGCAACCATAAGACTTTTTAATCTTGATACATTCAAACTGTGAATTTCAAGCATAAAATTGTTGTTTCCAACTTAGTGCTAACCATTTGCTTAGTAATAGCTTAAAATCCAGATTATTCCACAAACAATACTCTTCTTTAAACAAATACCATCATATTGGCTGTATAGAAGACAAACCCTATTCCATAAAACTACCTTTAAAATTGGAAACATTTGGCATTGGTGTGTAGATTGCTGCCATTTGCCAGTTGCAAATAATAATGCACCATTTGGAAGGGATGGGGAAAGGAAATACCTATTTTATAGTGACAAATAAGTTAGCTTTTCAGCTCTTTTTTTACCAAGCATGGTGGTAGACAAGGTTGGACATAATGCCATATATATCATAATCTTCAGATTCCAGAGACTTACTCTTATACATTTTTTTAAGTCATAAAATCAATGAACTTATCTAGATCTCTAATCTGCATTATTTGACAGGGGTCTACCTGTCATTTCAAATCTTTGTCTTTGGTTTCCACAAGGCTGCACCATTCTGGTTCGCCTCTTATGACCAATAACTCCTCTAACCCTTAAATGTTTTTGTTTTTGTTTTTCATTTTTTAAATTTTGTTCTGTTTTCATGCTATAAAACCAATTTTCAACCTCTACTTTTTATATTTTCATTCAGTAAATTAGTATATTCCCACAAATAAAGTCCCTCTCTCTATAACTGAATTTCAAATACTTCTTTCTAAACTTAAGTTGTAGTCTAATTTCTCATGTTTCTTATTTCATACTCTACAGTTTATTCTGGTGACTCTATTAAGTGTAATCAGAGTTCTCACATAATTTATCATTTAAACTATGACATAGTTAAGAAATTATTTTCAATAATCCTTATTAATAATTATATCTGTACAACAGATGTAAACCTGACTGATCCTGATGTGGGAAACAAAGGCTAAAGAAAAAAAATTAAATTTCCTTACTGCCTAAATCTCATTGACAAGTCCTTGAAACAGAGAGTGACTGTCTCTGGGAACTTAGTTGTCTTGATGCTAATACTATTCTAAGGGCAAAAGGCATTCTTAGCTTAACATTTTCCCAACTTCCCAGGATCCTATAAGTCTACTTTAACATATAAAAATTCTTTTGGGAACTTCCTTCCTCTCTGAGCCCCAGGATATATGTTGGCAATCATCCCCCAAGCATATGACCCATCAATATATATCTGAAGGGTCTCATGACTACAGTTTTACTAGACAGTAATAAATGACATTTGTTTAACAATAGCTAGTTCCCTCAAGGTCTTGGAAACCTTGCTACCAAAATGCCTTAGAGACTTATGCTGTCCCCAACCCCCTCCTAACTCGGCAATACCTAATAGACCATTCCCCTGGGGCCTTTAATAAAGGTGCATTAATAAAACCACCTTTTGCACTGAAGACATCTCAAGAATTCTTTCTTGGCCGTCAGGTCTGAACCCCAGCATTTTCTACATCAGTTCTACCTAAAATTTATCGTCCCCACCAACAAACCTGTCTCTGGGTTGTACAGTTCTCTTAATTGTAACATAATACTTCTATAACCATGGCATTTAATTTACTGGGCACAATTATTGATCTTTTTCAAGGTCAATTATTTTTTTCTTTTCCCAGATGCATTGCTTCTACTTCATTAGAGCCATGTTACCTGGAGTATAGAATATGAAAATGGCCTCCTCACTGGCTTTGCAGCCTCTACTCTCTTCCTACCTGCAATGGTTCATTTTTAAACTCTCATATTAACTGTATTCATCAGACTTATTTTGAGGGAAGCTGAACATTTTTCAAAAATTAATTATAGCTTCCAGATTAAGTTTCAAATCTCAGTTTTGTCATTTAAAAATATTTGGCAAGGGCAAATGAGTGGCTCAGTTGTTTGAGTGTCTGGCTCTTAATTTCCTCTTAGGTCATGATCTCAGGATACTGGGATCAGCCTCATGTCAGACTCCACACTCAGTGCAGAATCTGCTTAGGTTTTCTCTCTCCCTCTTCCTCAACCACTTCCCTGCCTTGCACTCTCTCTCTGAATAAATAAAATCTTGGCGGAAAAAAAATTGGCAACATGCAAAAACATGTTTTGGCCTTATTTTTAGTTGCATTTATTTTTATTGTCTTTCCCTCCAATATAAGTCTCCGGTCCTATTGTCATGCAAACACATCTTGAGGGCTCATACGTCCACAATTTTGTATACAGTATCTCAAATTCCTCATCAAAGCTTTCCTGTCATCTTTAATAAGTCACCTCTCCCTTTCCTGGAATTTCGGCAGTGTATATTGTACATAACACATCATGTTACAAATTATTTATTCTAATTTTGTTAATATCTTACCATGAAGCATCTGGGATCAGTAACATTTTCTAATGCATCTGCTTATACTTTCATCTCACAATCAATGAATGATAATGCAGATAACAAAGTTATAGGAAAAGAGGACGTGAGGGCAATCTGGCTGCGACATCTGTCACTCTATTGATCGCAAGGGTTGATTCGGCTGATCTGGCTGGCTAAGCGGTGTCCCTTTCCTCTCTCACAGCTCCATGTGTGTCCCTCCCGAAACTGCACCCTTGGTCAAAGAGGATGACCTTCCCAGATAGAGGAGACCACCATTCTTTGGTCAAAGGTATAGGAATAGCTGTGTTCCTGTTAGAACCTCTATACAAGCTCTCAGGTCCATTTGTAGGAGAAGGTAGGGTAGTCAAGCTTCCAAGAATCCAGACACATCCAAATGAGGTGCTACATGTGGCAGTCTGCCTTTCTCAAAAAAAAAAAAAAAAAAAAAAAATAGAAGGAAAGAAAGTAAAAGAAAAAGAAAATAGTGACACACACACATACACACACACACACACACACACAAAAGAACACCTGTTGAATTAAATAGAAATACATGAAATGAATATTTTGGAAAAATGATTTTACACTGAAGTCTATTGATTACTTACTTCTGAATAAGAAGAACATCAGAACTATACAAGATGCAAATACAAGGATGTCAATCAGAGTTGTACATAATAAAATTCTCTTTAGTATTGTGAGTGCTCTGATAATTATATCTAATTCAGGTGCTGTGATGGAATAGTATAAACTGAAGACTCACAGGCAACATTGCCAGAAGAGCAATCAGATGTTCTGTCCAAAGATGAATATTTAACAATAATAAAAACAACAGCATCCTCAAATAAAGACAAATGTATTTTGGTATAATGATTTCTAATCATTATGTGCTCCAGTTTTGAAGTAATGTGTTTTGGCAGCAGAGGGATTGTTGTGGAACACTAGGATCTAAAGTGAGAGTACCATATCTAATTTTAGAGCTAAAATTTCACTTGCCTATTAGTTCATGTACAGATGAGTTGATACGCTGTAAGAAAAATCAATGGTGCATTTAGAAACTGCATTTCAACTGAAAAGAAGGTCATAACCTGGAAGGCAAGATTTATAGTAACAAAGATTAAGTACTAAGGTTAATTTTCAGTTTTCCCATTGGCTTAGTGAATAAGAATCTTTAAGTGGTAGTAAGAATATTGTTTCTTGGTAGGAATATTATATCTGATTTCTTATGCTTCCATGAACAAGTAAATCATGCAATTTAATGCTTCAGTTGATGCAAATTATAGTAGCTGCACATTCTTTTTTCTTACTAAACCCTAAAAATAAAAGAGTGAATTTATTTTTCTAAAGGGAATTTGCTAAAATACCACATGGCTTTAGCAAGTCAGTTAGTTGGTCAAAGCCTATTCCTATATTTTTTTGGTGATTTTTTAAGTAAGTGTGACTATTACTTCCTTATGTTTTCTCATTACACTGTAGACCATTTATAGGTAACAGTTATAAAATAGGCAAAAATTAATTGAGCTTTATTCATAAATATCTTAAGAATCTAGTACCAAAATATTTCCTAAAGTATTGTTTTTCTTTTTCATAGAAACATATATCAAAATTAAGAGCACGTTGTTGGCTTATTTCATAATAAAGAATTGATAAGTTTGATAATTTAATTCTGATTCTTCTAGTTAATGACAATTATGTGCTTTGTATAACTAGTTCTTTAATTTTGTGTAGAGTAATATGCATTAGTGGGTGTCTAAATTCCATCGGGTCTCTAGAATTTTGAGTGCTATATATTTTTTTGAGAATAAATAAATACAACATAAAATTAACCATTTTGAAGTAAAAAATTCAGTGGCATTTAGTCCATTCTAAATGTTGTTCAATCACCATTTCTCTCTGGTTGTCTAGTTTCAGAATTTTTACATTATTCTAAAAGATGTAAGACTCTATACCCATTACATAGTTGTTTTCCAGCCCTAGCCCCAGCTCCTGGCAGCCACCATAGTTTTTTCTGTCTCTATGATTCAACCTATTCTGGATATTTCATATAAATAAAATCATACAACATGTGACCTTTTGTGTCTGGCTTCATTCATTTAGTTCATTTTTGAGGTTAATCCATGTTGTAGTATACATTGGAATTTAATTACTTTTTATGGGTGAATAATCCATTTTATGTATATATTTTGTTTACCTGACCCATTCATTTGTTAGCGGACATTTAGCTTGTTTCCACTTCTGGCCATTGTGAGTACTATTGTTGTGAACATTGGTGTACAATTATTTGAGGACCTGTTTTCAGTTCTTTTGGGTTAAGTACTACTTTTGCTAGATCAATCATCCCTGTTTGCCTGGGACTGTGGGGTTTCCCAAGACATGGGTCTTTTGGCACTAAAGCTAAACAGTGTCCAGAAAAATCAGGGTAGTTGAACTGGGGAACTCTTTCTGGATATTACCAGGTAGAGTTATTTTTAATAATCAGAAATAATACCTTAATTTCTATTACTTATGGGCTGTATTTCATTATAGTTTTTCTTTGCATTGGATCGTGAGATCCTGGAGTCCATTTCATATTGAAGACTTTAAAACATCTAGTTCATTGCTTTATAGCCACTGTTTGATAACATTTTGGGGAGGTTAAATTTCAGGAAGTTTTAATGAAAGTCTTAAAAAGTACTTGTGATAGAACTTATTGTTTAAGAACCTATACTTTAAAGCCACACTGCTTGGGTTCATATGATAAGTTGAAAAAGTGCTGTCTAATGTAGTCCTATTACTCCATTAGGAAATGACACAGGGAGTAGAACCAATGGAGCCACTTGTGGTTTTAAACATGTCACATCCAGAAGGATGGTACACCAAGAAGTAGAGATACTTGAGATTTCTTTATCTTTATTTAAAGTCAAATATTTAGGATTTGTGAGCATATGATTACAGCCCCCAAATTTCCATATATCTATTTTTTTCTGTATTAATTGCTGTGAAAACACTGGAGAACCTAAAGCACTGTCCCCACATAGGGGTTGCTTCCTCTACCACAGATTACCTGAATCAGATCTGCTTTTGCAATATGTGTGTATATGGGCCTTAATGCACTCACTGTAATAAAAGCTAAATAACTTGAGGACCTGAGACAGAGATTATAAATTTGATTTGTATTTAGTATGTTGAGAATAGCTGCTATCCCATTGCTATTTGAAAAGCGCTTGAGACCAATATTTTGTCTTTTCTGTTCTTTATATACCAGAATAAAAAAGTAAGTTTTCCTGGCATCAGCCTTTATTTAATTTTTATCTTGCTGTTGCACAATATATTGCTGAACTATTAATCTTTAAAAGTACTGAGAACATGTTTTATTTGTGGATGACTAGAAAAGTCCTAGAAACACCATTAAAAAAAATGAAATGGCTTGACCAACTTACACTAATTCTTATAAAAAAAAAGTATTCATCTCAGTTTGCAATTCGAGTGCCAGGTTTCAGGACATTACATTTTGAGTTGCTGATATAGAAGTGCTCAAAAGCCAGTGTTTTGAAGGGAAGCACAAGGACTTTAAACCATAGCACCATGATGCATGACACTGTAATCAAGAAACAATTCTTGATACACATTTTCAGTGAGATTCTTTTATATTATATGGTTCCCTCTGGAGGAGATGAAAGATGTTTCTCACAGAGAAAATTCCATGGCTAGTGAAGGAAATGTGTTTTACATGATTTGTAATTGCTAATATGATTCAGGTGCCTGCCCCAGAAGAATTTGTGAAATAAAATCAGTTTTCTATAACACATGATTCAAATAGTTTATCAGATCAGCACATAGTAATGGAAGGTTATGGTAACTTTTAAAAGATCATGACTCTTTTATGAAAAATAAACCATTCATTATATTGATATTTTCATTTTTTATCTTAAGTTAAATAATATATATAGTTCTGCAGAAATCAGCATGTGATTATGTGAGGTCAAATTGATTTTATATGAAACATTATTTCTAATTTGCTATGATTTTTCTAATTTGACTATAATAATTTTATATTTCAGCACCAATTTTGAAAAATTCTGACCCTAGAGTCTGTTCTCATACATTTCTGAACAACAAGCTTAAATATATTGAGAAATATTCCCAGTTTATCATTGAGAGTTTTAATTTCTGAATGTGTTTGCTATAAACTGAAACTTCTTTCCTAGTGGGTAATTTAATTTACAAGAAGATAGGTGACTTTGTCTTAGCTCCTCTTCTTGCCTAGAGCAATTCTATAGGAATAGTCGACTCCTACAAATAGAAAATGATTGGATTAATCTTAATTTATTCAGTTTAACTATGTTGATGCAAATAATTCAACTTATAACATTTTTTGCAAGTAATTATTGCTCTCTTATATTCCTTAAAGACTATTTCATACAGTTATTTCACAAACAGTGGACTCTCCTTTTGCTTTCTAAACTCTCCAGCAATATCTTTTTATCACATTTCACAGAGAAAATAAAAATTATTAAAAATGAATCCTGTTATCTTCCCCCTACCAAATGAATAAATTCTTTGAATCTATACCCTTTCTTTCTTTTTCTCTGGGTTTAATTTAAAGGCACAACATCTCTCTGTGAAGTGCTAACCCCTTTCTGTGTCCTCTGGATTTTCTTACAAATTGACTGCTCAGGGACCTGAATTCTATTAGAAATCTCTTATCTCTCCTCAATCTTTAGCTGCTTCTTTATTAGTGTCCCCAAAATAATTTTTTAGATATGTTTTGGCAGCTTTAGTAGAAAACCAAATCAAAACAAGAGAATACAAATCTTCTATAGACAAATCTCTGTCCAGCTAGCACCCTGTTTTTTCTACATAATTTTTCTACTACAATCCATATATGCATATAGGATGAAAAACCAACTTAAAAAAATAATTTAGCTGGTGAAAACCTTATCCGACTTTAACTGACAAGTCTCTTTATAGTTTACTTAACTTACCATGACCATGTATTTTACTCAAGCAAAATTAATGGAATTTTTAACAAAATATTTGACTTGGGGATACTGTTAAGAAGTTATTGTGTGTCAGTTACATACAATTGGTGTTTCTTTACCTTGAATAAATTGAAATATTAAGAATTCCAAAACACACCTGACTCCCAAATTTCCACATTGGGGACTGTGGGTCTGTCCTTTCCTGCTTGGTTAAACTTTTCAAGATAGTTGCCCTCACATGCTATTTTCACTTTATCTTCTCCAATTCACCATACAGCTTAACTCCAGCCTTTTCTATTGAAACTATGCCTGCTAAGGTAACTGGTAATTTCCAAGTTGACAAATTCCAAGTGATGTATTCCATATCTTTTCCCCCTTGATCTATGAGTGCTGCTTGACTCAGTTCATCATCCTCTGTTTCCTGAAATATTCTTCTTTCTTGTCTTCCTCCTGTTACTGTGGGGGGGGGGGATTCTTTCCATTCTGCTAAACATGATTCTTCTCTACCCACCCCATGGATTGGTGTCCCTTGTAATATTTTGTTATGCTATTATCATTCTACATTCTTCTTTTTTTCAATTTATTTATTTTCAGAAAAACATTATTCATTATTTTTTCACCACACCCAGTGCTCCATGCAAGCCGTGCCCTCTATAATACCCACCACCTGGTACCCCAACCTCCCACCCCCCCGCCACTTCAAACCCCTCAGATTGTTTTTCAGAGTCCATAGTCTCTCATGGTTCACCTCCCCTTCCAATTTACCCAAATTCCCTACTCCTCTCTTACACCAGTTAGAATGGCCAAAATTAACAAAACAGGAAACAACATGTATTGGAGAGGATGTGGAGAAAGGGGAACCCTCTTACACTGTTGGTGGGAATGCAGGTTGGTGCAGCCTCTTTGGAGAACAGTGTGGAGATTCCTCAAGAAATTAAAAATAGAGCTTCCCTATGACCCTGCAATTGCACTCCTGGGTATTTACCCCAAAGACACAGATGTCGTGAAAAGAAGGGCCATCTGTACCCCAATGTTTATAGCAGCAATGGCCACAGTCGCCAAATTATGGAAAGAACCAAGATGCCCTTCAACGGATGAATGGATAAGGAAGATGTGGTCCATATACACTATGGAGTATTATGCCTCCATCAGCAAGGATGAATACCCAACTTTTGTAGCAACATGGATGACTGGAAGAGATTATGCTGAGTGAAATAAGTCAAGCAGAGAGAGTCAATTATCATAACAAATATCATTCTACATTCTTGAAACATGAGTATACCATCCCTACATGTTGTCTATCTTTCAAATAGTGATTCCCAAACATGTGTATCCAAACTGCACAGGTTTTGTTAGTGTAGTCCTACACAGACAGCGTGGTATGTGGTAGTCTCTCCTTGAATGTTATATTAGTATCTCAAACTTCTTCCTTTACATTTAACTTGCATTTTCTTCCCTGCACCCTTCATCAACAGAATGAAACTAAACTAAAACTACTTTCTTTTTCTTCATTCATTAATTTGAAAATTTTTCAAGTATTTTTTTTTATAAGCTTAGCACTCTTCCAGGCACTAAGAATGTATCAGTGGAAGAAATAATTGTGGTCACTGCATGTAGAACACTAGATTGTTAAATTATAAATTAAAATAAATTTAATATTTCTATCTTATTACTTATTATAAGGAGATGAAGTAAAGGAGACAAGTGGCTGGGATAGAGCAGATCTCTTGGTTTCGGTACTTGTGATGGGTGGGCTGAAAAGACTTTTTCGAAGAGACAATATTGAAGCTAGCTCTTGAGGGTGAGATGGGCCTGATGACAGCCATGATTGGACTAGAGGAATGGGGAAGAGTCCTAAGTGGAATGACAGAAAGGAGGACACTGTGGTGAAAATAAAGTTCAATTAGACAAGAATAAATAAAATTTTGCACTTCTGTCCAATGCAATGGACATTTGCACTTCTTTCCAATCCAATTGCAATGATTGGATGTTTTAAAATTACTTAGTGCCATATGAAATGACAAATTGAACAACTTTGTTTGACAATAGTACAGAGTTGAACTTCTTCCAGAAGTATTTCCTATGCTTCTTCCCCCATTTGTTTTCTTGACTAAAATCTATGATTTGTCACATTAGAATATTCTTGAAAAGATAATGTCTCGTCAACATTGGAAAACTCATTAAAAGGAACAACTTAAAACCTTTGAGAATTTTTTCTTTTAAAATCTTTTTTGAAAAAACTGTTAAAGCATCCTACTCATTTTATTTTTAAAGTATTCTCAGGTTGGTATGGCGCCTTTAACTAATCCTTTTTTAATCATCAATTCCCACTTCTGAGTTAAAACAAAGGAAGATGACTACTCAAGATTATAATTTAAGGGATTTTTTTTTTTTAAAGATTTTATTTACTTATTTGAGGGAGAGAGAAAGAGAGAGAGAGAGAGAGTATGAGAGAGGAGAGGGTCAAAGGGAGAAGCAGACTCCCTGCTAGGTTGAGAGCCTGATCCAGGATTTAGCCTGGGACTCTAGGATCGTGACCTGAGCCAAATGCAGTCATTTAACCAACTGAGCCACACAGATGCCCACAGTATTAGGGATTCTAAATGATGGATAAGATTTGGCTAATTACAATATGTAGAAAAGTGCTGGAAAGTATAAGAAAACCTTACTATTTTAAGGGTAATTAATAATAATTTTCAATTTTTAATATTTACCATGTGCTGACACTGTATTAAGTACTTCAAATATGTTATGCAATGAAATCCTGAAAACAATCTTATAAACTAGGTACTACCATTTCACAAATTTGCAAATAGATTTAGGGATGTTAACTAGCTCATCTGAAATCACAGATGTAAGTGATAAAGCCAGGCTTTAAAATTCTATCTCTTTGACAGCAGATCCCATGGTCTTCAGTATTATTTTTCATCTCCTTTATGTGAGTATGACATAAAAAGAACCATGACCTGGATCGGGTGCTCATGATCAAATGTTGAGTACTTGTTACCTATGGGAGCACAAATTTCTTGCTCAAAAACACAGACACATGAAAAGATACTCAACATCAGTGATCATCAGGGAAATACAAATGAAAATTACAATGAGATACCACCTCACACCTATTGGAATGGCTAAAATCAACGACAAAAGAAACAACAGGTCTTAACAAGAATGTGAAGAAAGGGGCCCTCTTTGTTCATGGGAATACAAACAATTGCAGCTACCTTCAAAAACAGTATGGAGTTTCCTCAAAAAGTTAAACAGAGAACTCTCCTACAATCTAGCAATTGTACTATTTACCCAAGGATTACAAAAATGTTAATTCAAAGGGTTACATGTACCTTAAAAGTTATAGCGGCATTCCATAACCAAATTATGGAAACAATCCAGGTGTCCATGGACTGATGAATGGTTAAAGAAGGGGTGGTATGTATGGGTGTGTGTTTGTGTGTGTGTGTGTGTGTGTAATGGAATATTACTCAGCCATAAAAAGAATGAAATCTTGCCACTTACAATGACATGGTTGGAGCTAGAGAGTATAATGCTAAGTGAAATAAGTCAGTCAGAGAAAAACAAATGTCCTATGATTTAACTTTAAGAAACAAAACCAATAAGCAAAAGAAAAAAAAAGAAAGAGAGGCAAATAAAAAAAAAAAACAGATTCTTTCCTATGAAGAACAAACTGGTGTGACCAGAGGGTAGGTGAGTGGGGCTGGGTAAAATAGGTTTTGGGATTAGGAGTAGACTTATTGTGATGAGCATTGAGTAATGTATAGAATTCTTGAATCACTATATTGTTTACCTGAGACTACACAGTATGCTGACTAGGTGGAATTGAAATAAAAACTTGAAAAAAAGTTTGAGTTTTGAAACGTTGTGTGTATGGTAAGATAACTCAATAGAGAAACTGGTATCAGATCTTATTTTGGCTGATTATTTAATAATTAAACCTTACTCTTCTCATGTAACCACATAATCCAAGAAATAATAATTTTAATTACAAGGTAGAAGGGACCATAGACTTTTTAATCCTGAATCATATTTCCACGTATTAAAACAAAGAATATTTTTACAGAGAAAGAAACTTCAATGTAAATGCAACAAAATATATATTGGTATCAAGTACAGTGTTTTGCAGAGCATACAATCTAGATTCTAATATGTAATGTCATTTACCTGGTTTATTAATTTCCGAACAGAGTCATTAATGATTTGAGACTCCAGAATGCATTCACCACTGCACCAGAGTAAAAAGTACAACTAACATCAGCAGAAATGTCAAAGATATTAATGTGGCTTTTTTAAACCTCTAAAGTTGCTGACCTAGTTTTAATTGATAGTCTAAGATGTTAAGAAGAACGGATTTGTGGCCTGGATTGGAGAAAATATTATCTAGAAAACTGCAAAGACAGAATCACTTAAATCCAATGTTCCATTTTTGACTTGCCATGTAAGGTAATAAAAAAATATGAGTAAAGTATAATGAAAAACAATTCTGCATTGACCTTGTATAGTGTCTAGCACAGCAATATGTAGTCAGTACTATATGCTCTTCTGGATGATTGCTTTTGTATAGAAATTGTTTTCCCCAACTTGGTGTATGCTTACGACTTCCTCACCTAGAATTGGGAATAAGCCTAAAAATTACTTTTTTAGGTAAGCCTTTCTCTCTTAACTAAAATATTTAGTTAAGTATATTCCTGTTATTCTCTAAAATAATAATATATTGGCCACCTAGCACTTTCTAAATTTTCATTTATTAACTTTTTTATTCATTTATTTATGGTATGTCTCTTTCACTAAAATCTAAATTCCATCATTGCCATATAGCAGGTATGTAATACATATTTGCTAAATAAGTGCTATTGGGTAATTATGTACTTATACTAGATGTGGGCTACACATGTCCTCAGAGCCTTACAGTCTCATGAATAAGAAGAAACAAATCACCCAAGACAAATGCCACAATTTTTAAAAGGACATTTTCTGTTGTTATTCTGATATAAACCTGACATTCCTGGATTGTTTAAAAGATGTTAATATATGTTTCATAATTGGGGCATCTGGGTGGCTCAGTCAGTTAAACATCTGCCTTCAGCTCAGGTCATGATCTCAGAGTCCTGGGATCCAGCCCAACATCCGGCTCTGTGCTCAGTAGGGAGTCTGCTTCTCTTTCTTCCTTGCCCTCTGCCTGCTTGTGCTCTTTCTCTCTCAAATAAATAAATAAAATCTCTCTATTTTCGTGTGTGTGTGTGTGTGTGTATTTCATACTCACCCAAACAGTGAATCATGTAAGCATAGCTCACCACTAGATTTTTGACTCAGTTTCTCAATAAAAGTTTGATTTATTTTATTAACGAGCTCATTTATGTTTCCATGACATTAGCAGTCTCTAAATATACTTATTTAAAATTAATGATCAAGATGATAGTTTCGACTGTACTAAGGTTCTCAGGGAAATTCATAGAGGACAAGAAATTCCACCTGGCTGAAATGCTCCATAACTAGTGTTAGCTTAGTATAAAACTAAAGTTAAGTAACTTTAATTAAAAACAAAAATAAAAACAAAAACTCTCCATTTTACTGTCAGTTTATCTATGCAAAATAGATTTTACTAATGGCAGTTATCCTTATGATCTTTTATACACATATGTATATATAAAATATTTTACATGTTTAGGTTTTATCGAGAAGCTATTTATTTATTTAGGAAATGTTTTATCATAAGTTTGTCACAAACAATAAAGTTTATTGTAGTCTAAAATGTACTTTTTTAATAGAATATTTTCAGTAAGGGAAAATAATAAATGCAGTGATTAGCATGTGAGGACTCCTCTATTATTTGGTGAAGTGTTTCCTTCTCCAGTCTTTCCACAAAGTTGTTGAGAAAACTTCCCCAAGTACTTTTCTCTACTTCTGCATTTCTTTAAAAAGATTGCCAAGTGTTTGAAAAGTGATCTCTTTATTCAAGCTTAATTGCATCTACTGTTCTAAAATGCCTGAGTATCCAAACCATTTGCCAGCATTCTTTTGTGTAGTATTAATAATAGTGCTATAGAAATTGCAAATGAGAAAGCGTGCTAAGGTAAATAGTTTTACTGTGCCCTTAACCTGATTCTGAAGCTTCTTAACACAATTGTAATTTATCCAAGTATCTTTTAATTATTTGAAAGAGTTTATTTGAAAGTATTTAGTTAAATTGGTGTTTAGAAAAAATTGCTTTTTTAGAAAAAAAGTCAGTATAAAAACTTAAAAACAGAGTTGAGAAGTTTGACAAAATCTTCAAATTTTTACTAGGTATTACTTTGTTAACTGTTTAACTACTCGAATACTAGGAAAGTGAAGTGTTACATTGTAATACTTAAAATCAGATGGAATACACTTGAAATCATAATAGGGTCATCACTTTATTATAGCTTCAAGTGAAGTTGTTTATGTTTTGCACTGTGCTACTAAAAACATAAAATATAGTTTTAAAAATAAAGTAATGATTATGGTACTAGAAATATTTAAGATTTACCAGCTTTAAAATAGTGTTTACTAGTTATTTTGAATTGAACAGAATTATAGCTATATTGTATGTAATATAGTCATAAGTATTACCTGAGGGACATATGATTATGCTGACAAAAAATCTAGATTATTCAAGTAAAGCCTCATCCAGAAAGATACTCAGATATTCTCTTCATTTTTATAACAGAGAATTATACATTTGGCAAATATCCAATTTTCAGCATTTGATACACTGCTGTGCAATAGCCATTTTAATTTATTCTCCAAAATATAGGCTTTGAAAAGCATCCTAGGTGCAGTTTTTAGATTACTAATAAATATGCTTAAGAATCTGAAAAACACATTTGTGGTTATTTTTTGCTTTAAAAACTTAGACAAATTTGGGAAAATAAATTGAAAGACTGGGAGAGGGCTAATAGATATTTTGAAGTGGGTTATATAGAAAGAATGGTAGTTTGAAAACAACTCTAAATCACTGGTCAATTTTCAATTTTCAAGTCTTTTTTTTTTTTTTTTTTTTTCCCTGTCTTCCCTGTGTAGACCCAGTCACAATTCACCTCCTTGGGTGTCATTGTGGTAGTAGGGAAGATTGGTGTGGAGATATTGATGGTTCTGTAAAACTAGTATAGTATTTGTTCATAATCCTCTTCCTAGGAATATACAATTCACATCAGTGGTTATTAACCTCACTGGACAGGATTTGTGAAAATTTTCTAATTTATTTGTAAAATATTCTAGGAAATTAGGATTATCTGGGGGGAAAGATGGATACTTTTATGAGATTCATAAATGGCAGCCAAGATGCTCCAAAAAGTGTTGAAGAACAGTGGGGAGTAAAAATAAGCCATTTTCTTTAAAGGGAAAAAAACATGCTTCAAGAATCAAAACACCTTGTGTTTACATGCTTATACTTTTTTGTCTTTCTTTGCTCATATAATCATGGAATCATGGATCTGGAATAGATATTAAGAAAAAACTGCACTCAATCTCAAAAGTGAACAATAATGTTTCCTTCAAGAGTTGGAAATTAAATTTAACATCTTTCTTTATAATAGTCCAGAATTCCTTGTGGTCTTAGAATGTCTTTTCTAGTGACTAGCATATGGAATTCTTTATTCCCTTTGACAACATTTTCCTTCACATTGCTTGTGGTAAAGAGTCATTTAATCTACTCCCAAACATTTCTTTTCTATAGTAAATTCATGTATGTCACTATTCTTCACAACAGTTTTGTCTTATCTTTAATTGTCCACATTGTAGCCCTTTGGTGCTTTTGAGGTGGGAGATACTCTATTATTAGATCCATTTATAGAAAAATATTTTCTATGCATTCCATGTGACTTTAAAAAGAATCAAATTTGTGCCTTATTGTTTTACTTTAATAATTTTAAATAATAAATTTATAAACATTTATTTAAAATATTTCTTTGAATAGTTGTGCAAATTTTATATCATATGATATAATCATGTCCTATAGTCTAACACTAAAATGATTCATAAGTATCTCATGTTATTTCTATCTTAACTGGTCTCATTTCTACCTTTTATCTGACAAAATCCATTTTATTTGATGCTTTACACATTCCTTTGCTTAACTAATTATGATAGTTTGCCCCTTTTGTACACATACAGTTAACTTAGTCTTCTCTCTCTCTTGAATTCACTGTATCTCTAAGGTACTTCTTTTGCTAATTGTAACATGTCTAAATTTTATCAAAATTAAATTCTCAAAAAATTATTTTTTAATCTTTTTAAAAAATCTAAACATTCAGTGTCCTAACAGTTTTTAGCTATCATATTGTTTTGGACCATTTGTACATGGAATCATCAAATTAACAGTGACCTAATTGTTGAAAGGCATTTGTGGCATTTTTTATCAGGTTGATTATATTTATTGGTTAAACATAATCAAATTAAGTTATCAGACAATGTAGGTGGAGCCTTATTTGGACATGTTCAGCCTAAAAGTGGATAGAGTCAGAAATCTAGACTTTATGCTAATAATCTATATTTAATTTTAAAGGCAAACAATGAACTATATATCATATTTCCTTTCAAACAGAATAAGCATCTGGCAAAATGATGTTTCTAATATATAATAGCATTTCTCCTGAAGGTAAATTAAATATCACAAACAGCTTGTTTAAACAAATAAAAATTTTGTAGTGGTCAGTTTCATGCATACAAACAGAACTGATGAATCTATATTTCATTTTTGTACACACAGAATAATTGAATTTCAAAATTCCTTCCTCCATTTTTTTTTCCTTATATAGCCCTATCACAGAGTTACAAGAGCTGGAAATAGCCGGTTCATTTTTCTTATAGACCTCCTATTAAAATGCATAACTTACTTTGAAAGGATTGATTATAATGGTCATTGCAAACTTGGCTAAGGACATATGCTGATGAGGATGTAACTTCGCAAAGTCACCAAATTAATTGCTTTACAACACGATTATCATGAGCAGTATTAATGTGCAGAAGTTTTATTAATTTATAAGAGGCTTTTCTGTGTTTGATAAGAGTCAAAGAAAAAAATGTTTTACCTTAATATTTTCTTCATTTAGTTTAAAATTAAATGTAGGGAGACATGTAAACAGAAAAAAAAAAGGCTCATCAAACACTCATTATTAAAGAAAAAAAAAATCAAAGGTAGTCATGAAAGCCATAAAATTTCCTTGTCTATAAAGTCAGTTTTCCATTATCTCTGGCTTCACTGATCACTATACAGGTGAGGTTATTGCTTTTTCAGTTTTATTAATAAACCTATTAGTACATAAATAGCCTTCTGGCCTTTCCTAAACAAATGGAAAATGAAATCATTTCATTATCCCCAGGGTTTCATGCACTCCTGGTTATAGAACTATCCCTGAAGGAATGGCTGTTTACAAGAAGATGTTTATCTTGAAGACTTTTCAAATTGGATTCTGTTTTTTGTATTCTTTAGATTTTATAACCAGAAATGGAATATTATTTGAAGCCTTGTTCTATTTTATGAAAAAATCTTGAAAAAAATATTAGAAGCAATTCCAAAAAAGGATAAAGCAGGAGTCCTGTCAAATTGCAAAACTTCAAGAAAAAGAAATATGAGAATAGGCATTTTGGTGTCAAAGATGGGTATTTTATTATACTGCAGTGATATTTCATGGGAGTTGAATGTTTTAATTTTCAAATGGCCTTCAAAGTAAGAAAATAGGAAAGCACCAACTATCTGCCAGGCCTAATAACATGTTCTGGGTAGTGAAAGATAAATAGCACATATCCCATTCATTCATTTATTCATACTCAGATAAGCCTAACTCTTCTGCAACCAAGAAGGTACTTGTCACTTTCCCTAAAGCGCCAGAATAATTCCTTAAGCTTTACATACAGAAGATAATACTTTACTTGCCACAAACTGGTTCATTCCTTTCACTGCTGCTTGGTGCCTTGTTACTGCTTTATTATAGCAAGCTATCATTAATTGAATATCTGTTTAACATACTGAATTTCAGAGGACTCAATGACACTGCAAGGAAGCAAGCAAGTAAAAAAAAAAAAAAGAAGTGAAAAAGCAGGGATCTAAAGAATAGGCTTGCTAGCTGATCTGCCACTTATAAGAAATGTAGACTGTTAGTTGGTAGATGATAAAGAGTGACAGAGTGAGAAAAGGAGATCATTATAATTAACCAGTCCCACACTTCATGCTCTGGTATAGTTTGAAATGATTACAGACAAACCATTCTTGTGAATTCTTTCAAAGCAAATGGACAATCCTCAGGTCTGCAATGACAGTGCCCAGTTCAGCCCTTGACAGATGAAACACACTAAAATTTTTGTTAACCAGATGAATTTATTTATGAATAAAAATAAATATAACCTAGAATCTAGAGGGTGACACTTTTCCATTATAATACAGTTCATTTCAACATATTTATTGAGGAATCTTTGTATTTAGAATACTTTATTTCTCTCTATAGGTAACTTAAACCAATAAAATGCCTGAAAGAATTGTTTAAGATTATTGCATTCTAATTGAAAAGCTATAATACATAACATGAAAATGAAAAGACACAAAGTAAAGAGTAACACAGCCTGATATGGCTTTATCTAAACATTCAGATAGATTTTGCCAAATGTGTGGTTTAGGTTCCTTTCTGTATCAAAAATCAAATAAATCACAGTTCTCTCTATGAAATTTCTACAAAAATGAAGAGAAAATATCAAGGTTTTTCCTTAGAAAAGTTAGGGGATGCACTTCCTAAGGTTACGTATAGAATTCTTTAAAAAGTTTTCAAAAACATGTATTAGTTTTTTATTAAAGTTAATGAAAAAGTGGGGTTGCCACTTCCTGACGGCACTTGGGAGAAGAATGAGGCACAAACAAGTCAGCTGCAAGAGAATGGGAGCAGGGGAAGACAGTGCAAAAGACTGTTCCCCCGAACAACTCCTCAGTCTCATATTTATTAGAAAGAGAGTAACAGCCAACAAAGAAGCCGGAGTAGATTACACATTGACCACGAGTCTTGTAGATACATAAGAAGAAAGGCAAAATATGTCTGGTCATGTAGTACATGGCCTATAGTGAGCAAGTTCAAACTAAAGGATTGTCTGACTAACCGCTGATGCGCTCCAGGGAAGGGGAGATAACGGAAAAATGAAGCATGCGGTATTGCACCCTGAGTGAGCTGGACATCCCCTGATGCTTGGCTTCAAGGATGTATATCATCCTTTCCTCCAGAGACCTATTGCCAGTACATGCTTTTCCTAAGGCTACATCTAAGGATGCTTGGTAACTAGTATAATTTCTCATAGGTTATATATTAAGCAGTACATTGTTCTGAGGGACAGTTACAGGGGTCATAAAAAGGAGGTTATGTATCCATAAAAATTCATAAACACTTAAAATAATTGTCTTTAAGAGTGTACAACTATTAAATGCCAGAAATATAATTGAAAATAAGAAAAATAAAACAACTTCAGTCCTGAAAACCATTTAAATTGTGATTGAAGATAATATGAATATATTCTATTCACTTTCTGGCACATGGGGTATTTTGCTATTTATGTATATTAGTATAAATGTTCACTTAAGAGTAGCCTCCTGGTTGCCATTCTAGGTTCTTATACCTGCTTAGAAGAACTGTTACATTTTTTGTGTCCACATCGGATCAAGAAGAAGGCTGAGTAAATGGTGTTTTGAGATATTCATGCTTACATAATGATGATAGTTTACTATATATTAAAAAAATTCCTTTTTCATTTCTAAATGTGTTCTCTTAGTATTCAAGGTCCAAGTTTCCTTAATTCTTTTTGTACAGTGCTTTCATATCCATTTCTCAATTTTCCTACTTTTCTGAAAGGTGCTACCTCCTGAATCTAGAAGGGACATGATTCATTGAAATGGCAATTTACCAAATGTTCAGTGATTCTGTTTACTTATCACTATTCCTTTTAAAATGCCCCAAGAGATGCAGTGTCTCATTTTCTAGTCCCAAGGGACAGCAGGCAATTTATGCATAATAACTATCTGTTACATTTCCCTAACACATTCACTTTGCTTGTAAATAATACTTGTGTTTTAGATGTGAGAATGTTTACCAGGAGATTAACAATTTGCAGAAGCCCTGACATAGCTGATCTAAAATAATATAATTCAATTTGAAAAGCTATAATTTCAAGAGATGCAGTTTACACTGCTCTTCTTAGTCAAGGTAGGATAAAGCAACCTTCCTGTCAGAGATGATTGGATAATGTGATACATTACCTGATTACAAAATGATTCTGGGAAAAAACCCATTTCTCTATATTAATCTGACTTGTTTAGTGTCCTCCCTCTCTCTGAATTCAGATGAGGTGCTCTGCACCAACCTAATTCTTTTTTATGTGTGTTGGCTGTTTTTCGGTTTTTTTTTTTTTTTTTTTTTTTTGGTAAAGCAGTTTTCTCCAAACTTCTTAAATTATGACAGTTTTACAAAGTTCTGAATAGTTCCTCAAATGTCTTGAATTTTAATTTGGTGCATTTTTCTTCATGACAATATGTGTAGGTGATAGGAAGATATTGAAAAACATGTAAGTTGGTGGGTTTCAGTAATATGTAACAATATTTTTATATAGCTAAAATCGCTCAGCATTTATATGACAACTTTTATTAGGTAGCTTCAAAAGGTTTTTAATTTTTTTATAAAAGGAAATTAGAGACACAGATAAAATAAACCATTCAATTTTACCCAGCAAGTGAAGAGATGCCAAATAATAGCCAAATGTCTTTTCTGTGATTTTTAAATGTTCCATCGAAGATGGTAGAAATCACTTGTCAATTGCCAAATACTAGAACTTTCATATGATAAAAAGTTCCCAATCTCTAAGAATCATAAATTACATTTTACAAGATTTAAGTAATTGTCCTTTTATCCGTTACACAGGTTGAACACTCAGATCTCTTCTCAGTGTCGCTCAATACACTACGTATTGCCTTGCCAGTAGAATGCCCAATAAGGACTGTGATGTTATTCCCTTGATAGGTTTATTGCTGTTGGAATATTTTTACTCATGATCCTAGTTGTTTGCTCCAGCTTTTCCAGTGAAAAGCCAAATAGAGTTTATTCACATCCCACAATGTAGACGTTTTGTCTCAAAGGATACTTTAATGGCCATATAGTGCAACTCTCTCAGTCCATGAATATGGAAACTGAGGTGCAGAAAGATTGGTGGATTATCTCTTAAAAAAAGAGGAAATTAATGGCAGGACTGTAAATTTAAAGTGTACTCTTTATGTTGCATTTCAAGAATATAAATGTCCTCATTCCTTTTTTTCCACCGTTACTTAATTAAACCTGGACCAATGTCATCATATTACAAAAAAGCTGTTTTGTTTGTTTATTTGATCATTAAAGTTATCAGTGGGGGTGCCTGGGTGGTTCGGTAGGTTGAGCATCCAACTATTGACTTGAGCTCAGGACCCTAGGACTGAGCCCCTTGTATGTCTCCATGCTCAGTGGAGGATCTGTTTCAGGATTCTCTCTTACCCTCTGTCCTTCCCCTTACTTGCTCTCTCTCTTTCTAAAATTAATTAGCTAGAAGTGGGGGGGATGGGTAACTGGGGGATGGATATTAGGAAGGCACATGATAAAATGAATACTGGGTATTATATGACTGATGAATCACTGACTTCTACCTCTGAAACCAATAATGCATTAATGTTAATTAATCGAATTTAAATTTTTTTTTCTTTTTTTTTTATTTTCCAGATTAGTTTTATTTTTTTTTCAAATTTATTTATTTTCAGAAAAACAGTATTCATTATTTTATCACCACACCCGGTGCTCCATGCAAGTCGTGCCCTCTATAATACCCACCACCTGGTACCCCAACCTCCCACCCCCCCACCACTTCAAACCCCTCAGATTGTTTTTCAGAGTCCGTAGTCTCTCATGGTTCACCTCCCCTTACAATTTACCCAAAATCACATACCCTCCCCAATGTCCATAACCCTACCCCCCTTCTCCCAACCTCCCTCCCCCCAGCAACCCACAGTTTGTTTCGTGAGATTAAGAGTCACTTATGGTTTGTCTCCCTCCCTATCCCGTCTTGTTTCATGGATTCTTCTCCTACCCACTTAAGCCCCCATGTCCCTGATATGAGGAAGTGGTGATGCAAAATCGAATTTAATTTTTTTTTTTTTAAAGATTTTTATTTATTTATTTATTTGACAGAGAGAGATCCAAGTAGGCAGAGAGGCAGGCAGAGAGAGAGAGAGGAGGACGCAGGCTCCCTGCTGAGCAGAGAGCCCGATGCGGGACTCGATCCCAGGACCCCAAGATCATGACCTGAGCCGAAGGCAGCGGCTTAACCCACTGAGCCACCCAGGTGCCCCCTTGAACTTAAATTTAAAAATGGAAAAAATAAATAAGTTGAGTTTATGTTAAAAATAAAGAAGTCTAAGAAAAAAAGAGGTACCGATCTCAAAGGATTTGTTTGTTATTTGCTTGCTCTTTGACCACCAAACTTTCTACTTCCTGTTTTTTCTATATAGAAATTTAATTCTTTAGCTTGATTTTCTCCCTTTCTTGTATTTTTAAGGTACTATTTCTTGCTTTGCACATTTTTTGGACACTATTTTTTTTTTTTTTTTTGGATTAATGACCTTAGTCTCTGGTGGCTTGTTTTTTTCTATTCAGTTTTTGTTCAATTACCTCTATGTACAGGCCATAATCATTTTGTTTTCCTAAAAAAAAACTTTATTGAGGTATGATTGTCATACAAAAGCCTGTGAAACCATTTTTAATTTGTTTTTGTGTAATAAGAACATTTAACATAAGATATACTCCCATAGCAAATTTTTTAGCAAAAATTTAAGTGTATAGTATAGTATTGTTAACCTAAACACCATGCTGTACAGTAAATCTCTGGAACTTGTTTATCTTGTATAAAACTATAATTTTGTCCTCCTGTTTTCCTTTTTCCCCAGCCACCATGGTAGCCACATTCTACTCTCCACTTCTGGGAATTTTACTATTTTATATACCTCATATAAGTGGGATCATATAGTATTTATTATTATTATTATTATTTTGCATCTGGTTTATTTCATTTAGAATAATGTCCTCTGGTTTTATCCACATCATCACAAATGGCAGGACTTCCTTTATTTTTAAGGTTGAATAATAACCAATTACATGTAAACACCATATTTTCTTTATCCGTTCATTCATTAATGGACCCTTAGGTTGCTTCCATATCTTGACTACTATGAATAATGCAGCAATAGGCAAGAAGTTCAGATATCTATTTGAGATCCTGATTTCAATTTTTAAAAAATATGTATCTAGCAGTGGGTCCGGTTGCCGGATCATATGGTAGTTTTATTCTTAATTTTTTGCATGTTGGGAAAGGCAGTTTCATTCATGCAGTCTTTCTGCCCCAGCCTGACTGCTTAAAAGTAAGACTTGACCGTGGAACATTTTCTAAGCAAGAAGTATAGAGCCCACATAGACTTTACCAGGCTTATCACTTTATGTGGGAATATCTTTTCCTGTTCAGGCTCAGTGCACTGTGTTCATTTTTAAGTGTGTGCATCAATGAGCCCCAGGCAAACTGTGAGCTTTCAGTATTTCAGACTTTCTGGGGAAGTGTTAGGGAGGAGCGGTCCTACTATAGCAACATGTAGGCCAATTGTTCCATGTTGTAGACCAGAGGGCCTGATAGCCATGGGGGGCCAAAAGATACTATTAAAGCTAAAATTTTTCTGTCTCTTCTTAGTGTGAGTAAAAGTGTTTTTCCATCTACTACTTGACTATACTTTGTTTTTGTTGGTGACTCCAATATCAAAATGCAGTGGGCAGAAACATTTGGACTTCTAATCCTAGTACTCAGTGTAGTGGTGATCTTTGCTATCCTTCATGTATTTGGAGTATTCCCTCGGCATTGGTAACTAGAGCATGGTTTTCTTCTCAACTGAAGAAACTCATAACAGCTGCACTAATATACATTTCAACCAGCAGGATACAAGGGCTTCCTTTTCTCCACATGCTTGGGAATACTTAATATCTTTTTTTTTTATAATAGCCATTCTAATAGGTTTCAAGTGATATAACACAGTAGATTTGATTTGCATCTCCCTGATAATTAATGACATTGAGCACCTTTTCCTAGACCTGTTGGTTATTTCTATGTATTCTTCAGAGAAATGTCTATTCAGGTCCTTTACCCATTTTTATAAATTAGGTGATTTATATTTTTTACTATTGAGTTGTATGAGTTCCATATATATATCTATATTTCCATATATATATTCCATATATATTATTTTATATATATATATAAAAATAATGTGATAAATAATATTAACCCTTTCGCAGATATATGATTAACAAATATATTCTCTCAATAGATTGCCTTTTCACTTTCATGTTGTTGTTTTTTAGTTTGATATAATCCTATTTGCCTAATTTTGCTTTTGTCACCTGCATTTTTGGTGTCATATCTAAGAAATCATTGCCAAGGCCTATGTCAAGAAGCTTTTTCTGTTTTTTTTTTTTTTTCCTTTTTATCCCCCCTGAGGAGTTTTACAGTTTCAGATACTATATTTAAGTGTTGAATCCAGTTTGAGTGGATTTTGTTTATAGTGTAAGATAAGTGTCCAATTTTATTCTTCAGCAGGTGAATATCCAGTTTTCCTAGCACCATTTATTAAACAGAAAAAGATACCACTTAAGAGGTACCTAAACTAATAATTTCATAAGCTCTGGATACAGACTTTTGGCTTAAGCTTTGTTGGCAGTGAATGTGTTTGTGGAGTGATGACATATAATTATGCACATAAACACATCAAAGATCACATATGTATCTGTTATTCCTCTGACACTCATAATGACTTGCCTTCTGTCTTAGGATAATCCAGTTTCATGAACTTTTGGGTTTCCTTGATATGGATGGCCTTATTAGTAAGACAGCTTTCCTCTCCTGTGACCTGCTGAAATGGGCCTGCAATCAATAGTTATCCACAGCTATGTGCAGAATATTCTGGAAAACCACTTGTGTAACGATGGGTCTCCAAATTTTATCAGACTTTTTTACTGAAAAAAAGTGGGAACTATAATTGCACTATGGATGGTTGCTAAAGAAATACTTCTAGATCTTTATTAAAATATTCTTCATATTGGGGTGCCTGGGTGGCTCAGTGGGTTAAGCCTCTGCCTTTGGCTTAGGTCATGATCTCAGGGTCTGGGATCGAGGCCCTCATTGGGCTTTTTGCTCAGTGGGGGGCCTGCTTCCCCCTCTCTCCTGACTGCCTCTCTGCCTACTTGTGATCTCTTTCTCTGTCAAATAAATAAATCTAAAAATTTTTTTTTCATATTTATCATGACAGAAAATGCCATAAATCATGATTAGATAGATACAAACATGTAATGCTATAAGAGGTCTTTTCTAAAAACAGAATATAAACTAATAATCACATTTGGAAGTCTGGTGATTGGGATAGCTCATGTATATAAAAGGGTTCACAGTCTTTCATGGTTTGTCTCCCCTTTCCGATTTCCCCCAGCTCACTTCTCCTCTTGGAGGGGGAGACAAGCCATGAGAGACTGCGGACTCTGAGAAACAAACTGAGGGTTTTTGGAAGGTAGGGGTGAGGTAAGCCTGGTGGTGGGTATTATGGAGGGCATGTATTGCATGGAGCACTGGGTGTGGTGCATAAACAATGAATTTTGGAACACTGAAAAAAAAAAAAAAAAGAGTTACCTGACACAATAGGGCAGTACTTAAAGATTTGTAGGTGGTTGCAATGAGAAAATAAAGATAAAATAAAGGCTGTAATTTTGGAGTAAACACGTGTTACTACAGAGATGGTGAGAGAACAAAAAAACCTGTCATAATTTAGTGCTTATATATGTTCAAAAAAAGAATATGAACTCTTGGTCATCAGGTCTATTAGTAAGCAGAGATAATCTAGTGCTAGCTTCTCTACCTTCTCATTTGGAAAATCCCTATCAGTTAAAGCAGATAACTAAATGTACAGATGTTCATGTAAGCAGCCTCAAACATTGCCTGGTACTTAATGTTCTACAGGTATTTGTCCTTTACAAACATTTGGGCATTCTAACAAAGGAAGTCATGGATGAAACAGATACATATAAGAGATTCAGACTATCTCCAAGAAGGACAGTGTTATACTTCATATATTTTTCCAAACATTAATAATAAAAGATCCCTACAGGCCCTTAAAATGGCCAGCTGGACTGGACTTTTGCTCTTAGATTTCCAACTCTGATGCCAAAATCGGAGCCAAAATCTGGCTAGTTGCTTGCCGAGGAGCCCAGAGAAACTCTGCTTTTGCCTTTTCTCTGTGATCATTACTCTTCATTGGCTTAATTTTCAGCATTCATTTTCAAATCTGGAAGTCACTTTTGGAAATAGCTCTGAAACTTTTATTTCTTCATGGAAATGTAATGGGGGAAGTGTTGTATTTCAATACTTGCTAATGCAATATAAAAATATAACAAACGATCTTTGTAAAGCAGGTATCCAAGCAAGTTTACAAAAAAGACAATAAAAATCAATAGTTCTAGGGCTATCTAGATCTTCTATATACTCCTGTTTTATAGAACCAGGTTTGTACATTTAAAAATGCATTTTTATTTCCATGTAAAGCATATGTCATAATTTTTTCTACATATATGAGTTTAAGCGCCTTAGAAGACTGAAAACACAAAGCACAATTTGGAGAAAATGGCCGAAGTTCCCTTTGTGCAAGGAACTCGGTGAACTGACACATGTGTTGTGTTACAAAGTTACCTTGTTTTGATGGGTTTTGTGTCAGAGAAGTGGCTCAGGTCTAGAAAAAGGATCTGTGTTAAAGAAATGGCTCAGATCCTGGAAAAAGGATGGTATATTTTCCATTTCAGTGACTGAAGTCAGCCTTCTGCTCCCAAGCTTTGCATGAATCAAAAATGTTCTTGGTGCCTGCTCTTATATTTTATCCTTAGAAATACCACCATCTATTTATTATTGCCACAGGCCAAGAACCCTGGGTCAAGAACTCTTTGTTATCACCGCAATCTGGGCTCTCATTTTAACAGATTAATAACATTGGTCAATTATTGCCAACTCACCACTGATCCTCTATATTCCTATCATCCCAGTGGCACTAGGGAACCTAGTTTCAAGGTACCATCTTCAATCTCCTACCTAAATTCTGGACTTCAGAAGAAGACCACCAAAATTTTTCTCAAGAAATGCTCTCTCACTAGAGGTTTTCTTATTATTCTAGCAAAGAGTTTGTGCTTTGATCCTTCTTGGGGTAATGTAAGGAGCTGGTGGACTTTGTTCTCCTCCGCCAAAATAATTTCTAACATGCTCAAGCCTATGAGCTATGTAATCTGTTCTTCAATACTATAAGAAGGCAATTTTAGTACATCTACCTCATTTATTGTAAACTGTTGTCGTTACTAAGTTTCAAGGAGCCATCCCAGCAGGAGGATAGGGTCAATCCCAGGTGTCTATTTTTAGGATATTTTCTTCTGAATCATAGGAGAGTGTCACTGTATCAAAAAACTCTCCTCAATCCAATCCTTTTATTTAATGTCCGAGTAACGGAGTCCAACAACTTCCCGATCAACTTCTAAATCTATTCTCCAAATTTCTAGTGGTTTATATTGTTCAGGGCCTACAGCTATTTTGGCAACTAATATGTTTTCTTCTACAACAGGGACAACATTTCCTATGTTGGTTTTTGAACCTAGTTACTGGTCTAGAGGAAATCAGGATAGGTGAGAACAGATTGTGAGAGGATTAACCATTGTCATATGAGGTATCTATTTCAGGTGAAGTCTTCTCAATGTTCTCTAGGTAAAGGAAGTCTTCTTTCCTCTAATTGGAGCTCTTCTAGACCAGAATGTTTAAGAGCTTCTATTTCAAGTCTCAGTTTCCTATTTCTTCCAAACTGTAACCTAACATTAGCATGAAATCCCTGCCAGTCTTTGCATTCATTCTCCCTTATAAATTTGTTACTTAAGATCAAATTCTAGGTCTGAATTCCTCACTGCACACAATGTTTTAATATGCTGCTGTATAGGGCATCTCACTTTTACAACATTCCTTTACTTGAAAATTATCTGATCTGAGCTTTTCATTTGTCTTTAAAACTGCTAAGGCACTTCCACAGTGTTTATAATTATTTTTGCCTTAGTATCTTTCAAGTGCTCGTGGTATTCCACAAACCAGTGCTTTCTATTTCACCCACATCTTATCTTATTTACTAAGGGTGAGAATCTTAGTAATTGTGATGCTATATCATGATGTCAGCTGTCACCATCCCATTTATCATCAGCAATGGGGTCCTTGTTGCTTTCTGACTAGTGACTGATCTAATAGCAAAATCTCATCTGGAGAGTCTGCTGTCTAGAATTATATTAGACTAGGTCTATCCAAAGCAGACCTTCCAAAAAGGCCTTAATCGTAAGTGGTTTGTTTGGGAATTGAGGCCTAGAAGCATAAATGAAGAATCCATGAAAGATCAGGGAGGGAATAATGCAAATAAAGGATGTACAATAGAATGAATTACTGCTCTAGGCTATTGGTTCCTCTACTGGACTCTTTGAAAAATGTGTTTGGGGAGGCCATGGAATTTATTCCTCTATTCCCATCTCTCACTGCTTTGGTTGAGGGTTGTTCTCAAAGTCATTATCTCCACACAATTCTAGGTTATGCATTGGAAGACCAAGAAAACTCTTACTACGGGAAAAAAGCTCTCAGGTGAGAAGAAAAAAAGATTTGCTCTTAGGATACAAAGCTGTACAGATGCAGGGAACTGTGTCACAGCAGCAAATCAACTCAGAAAAAGTTTGAAACCATTTCTACAATTATTTTTACAATTATGAATTTATGGCCAAACTTCTTTCTTTATACCCCCCATATACCTCCATTCTCATTGGTATTAGAATTTTATTTCTAAATATGAGGGTATACTATCTTTAAGAAAGAGCAAATATTTAAAAAACATGATTGCAACAATATCACTACACCATAAAAAGAAGCAATTGTACTTTAATATTGTCAGATATCAAGTCACTGTTCAAATATCCCCAGTTTTCTGCTTTTTTTTTTTTTTTTTTTAGTTTGCTTTATTAGGCGCTCGCTTTGGCAGCACATATACTAAAAAAGTTTGCTTTATTAGAATTAGAATCTAATGGTGCCATACAAATTTAAATTAATTTATATCTTTTGATATAAATTTATATCTTTTGATATAAAATTCTCTTTATCTCCTTTGTTAAAAAAAGAAGAAAAAAAAAGCAAATTAGTCATTAAAATATTTCTTTCTTTGGCTCTTTTCACTCATTGTGCTAACTGGTTTCTGTCATACATTTCCTGAAAAATAGTATTTAGATCTAAAATTGTGATCAGTCTTATAGTTACATTGTCAAATCACCAGTGACCTCTACCTATATCCATGTTTCTTTCAGGGACTTGCAAAAATGTTGACTTTTTTTTTTTCCCAATTTATTTATTTTCAGAAAAACAGTATTCATTATTTTTTCACCACACCCAGTGCTCCATGCAAGCCGTGCCCTCTATAATACCCACCACCTGGTACACCAACCTCCCACCCCCCCCCCCACTTCAAACCCCTCAGATTGTTTTTCAGAGTCCATAGTCTCTCATGGTTCACCTCCCCTTCCCAAAAGCACATACCCTCCCCAATGTCCATAACCCTACCCCTCTTCTCCCAACCCCCCTCCCCCCAGCAACCCACAGTTTGTTTCGTGAGATTAAGAGTCACTTATGGTTTGTCTCCCTCCCTATCCCATCTTGTTTCATGGATTCTTCTCCTACCCACTTAAACCCCCATGTTGCATCACCACTTCCTCATATCAGGGAGATCATATGATAGTTGTCTTTCTCCGCTTGACTTATTTCGCTAAGCATTATACGCTCCAGTTCCATCCATGTTGTCGCAAATGGCAAGATTTCATTTCTTTTGATGGCTGCATAGTATTCCATTGTGTATATATACCACTTCTTCTTTATCCATTCATCTGTTGATGGACATCTAGGTTCTTTCCATAGTTTGGCTATTGTGGACATTGCTGCTATAAACATTCGGGTGCACGTGCCCCTTTGGATCACTACGTTTGTATCTTTAGGGTAAATACCCAGTAGTGCAGTTGCTGGGTCATAGGAAAGTTCTATTTTCAACATTTTGAGGAACCTCCATGCTGTTTTCCAGAGTGGTTGCACCAGCTTGCATTCCCACCAACAGTGTAGGAGGGTTCCCCTTTCTCCGCATCCTCACCAGCATCTGTCATTTCCTGACTTGTTGATTTTAGCCATTCTGACTGGTGTGAGGTGATATCTCATTGTGGTTTTGATTTGTATTTCCCTGATGCCGAGTGATATGGAGCACTTTTTCATGTGTCTGTTGGCCATCTGGATGTCTTCTTTGCAGAAACGTCTGTTCATTTCCATTGCCCATTTCTTGATTGGATTATTTGTTCTTTGGGTGTTGAGTTTGTTAAGTTCTTTATAGATTTTGGACACTAGTCTTTTATCTTATATGTCGTTTGCAAATATCTTCTCCATTCTGTCAGTTGTCTTTTGATTTTGTTAACTGTTTCCTTTTTTATAATACTGTTAGTTTCCTTTATTTATTCACTCGAATACTTCCATAAAGGAAAATATTTTCCCATCAGTTTAAGATCACCATAAAAGAATTCGAGGATATATTTAAAAAATAACGTTTAAATGCTTGATTCTTTCCAGTTTATTTGAAACGTTATCAGTTTATTGATATTTAGTTGGTTCTTTAACAGTAGAACTACTCTATGACCCAGCAATTGCACTATTGGGTATTTACGGTAAAGATATAAATGTAGTGATCCAAAGGGGCACATGAACCCCAATGTTTATAGCAGCAGTCTTCACAATAGCCAAACTATGGAAAGAGCTTAGATGTCCATCCACAGATGAATGAATAAAGTGTATACACACACACACACACACACATATGCCTACCACATATACACAGCGGAATACTATGCAGCCATCAAAAATTGAAATCTTGACATTTGCAATGACGTGGATGGAACTAAATGGTATTATGTTAAGTGAAGTAAGTCAATCAGAAAAATACGATTATCATATTTCACTGATATGAGGAATCTGAGAGGCAGGATGGGGCTTTTGTGGGGGAAGGGAGGGAAAAATGAAACAAGATAGAACCAGGGAGGGAGAAAACCTTAAGAGACTCTTAATCTCAGGAAACAAACTCAGGATTTCTGGACGGGAGTGGTTGTGGGAGGGAAGGGGTGGCCGGCTGATGAACACTGGGAAGGTTATGTGCTATGGTGAGTGCTATGAATTGTGTAAGACTGATGATTCACAGACCTATACCCTTGAAACAAATAATACATTATATGTTAATATAAAGCCCAGCAGGGACAAAAAAAAAAGGCACAAATAATTATTTTTTGAGCATCATTATGAACTTAAGAATTTGAAAGGATATGTTTCAAGTGCATTTATTAATCTTATTGATGCTATAGTTCTCCTGTGATTGGCTAATGAAGATTCTCCATGCTGCTCCAAAGTGCTCATGAAATGGCCCCAGTAGTCACTAACAGTTTTTTCAATTTTTTATAATAAAAGATGTTACAATATTTCCTCTCTGGTATGACAGATTTAGGATTCTTGCTGTTTTTTCTTGCAAAATATAATTTAGATTCTATAACCAGGACACTAGGGATACTCATCATTATTAAATTGGGTAATTGATCTTTTGCAGTGAACGGAGGTTTTTAAATAGCTGTATTTTTTAAGAAAGAAAATACTTCTTCAGTTCAATATTGGGAATCAAAGTTTACCCAAGGTTTTGTTTATATATTAGTGTTACTTTTCTTACTTGAAAATCTTGGTCACTGATGATGATAAATACAAATTTTTAGATTCAGAGTATTAATATAATTCACAAGTATGTATTTGCTAAAGAGCATCACTTAGATTTATTTGTTTCTTGTGCTTTTTTTTCCTGGTTGTTGTTATGAGGCTTTTATTTTTTTAGATTTGGAAGTTCTGCATCATTTTCAAAATCAAAATTCTCCTGTTCTTAAAAGTCCATCAATCTCAGGGAAAGCAAAACAGTGGTTCACTCTGGGTAAGGGATATCCTAATATCCTTGTGCAATAAAGTATTTTTTTTTAATTTAAATTTATTTGAAACAATTGTCCCAGGTGTGCTTAATTCACCCGCTCTGTATATAGGTATACTTGTTCAATTTGCTTCAAATTTTAGAAATGTAATAAAATTATGATTTCATTGTCCCATTCTCAGATGAACCCAATGCATCTACACAATTATTCTCCATTACTCCATTATTTCCGTTTTTATCAGGTCAGAGCTACTTTTAAATTTTAGTATCCAATTCTTAGCTTCCTACTTATCAAAGTTATTTGAAACAGCAGGTTATTTTCCATTTTTGAAAGTACTTTATTAAAAAAATATAGAGTGACATCGTTTTCATTTCTTTGATCTCTTAAACTGAAAGTTCCAAAACTCAATCCTTGCATTTATTCCAGTTTTTGTCTGTGTTAATTCTCTTGGTGTTGTCATTCAGTTTAATGACTTTTGTTTTATTTTATTTATTTATTTTTGAAAAGATTTTATTTATTTATTTGGCAGAGAGAGAGGGAGAGCTAGAGAGAGAGGGAACACAAGCAGGGGGAGTGGGAGGGGAGAAGAAGGCTTCCCATGGAGCAGGGAGCCCAATGAGGGGCTTGATCCCAGGACCCTGGGATCATGACCTGAGTCAAAGACAGACACTTAACATCTGAGCCATCCAGGTGCCCCAGTTTAATGACTTTTATACTGCCAAATATATATCGGTAGCCTGGACTGCTGCCCTAATCTTCAGGTTTGTGTAATTTCAGAATACATGTTGCGTTTTTCTTTGTTAAATTTATGCCTAATCTTTCTGTTGTTGTTGTTGTTTGGTGCAGTTATTAATAGAGTTGTTTTTCTCAATTTCCTTTGCAGATTGTTCATGTTTATTGAAGTACAGTAGAATTTTATGTATTAATCTTACATTCTGAAAATATACTGACCTTATGTATTAGTTATAATTCTTTTTTTATCAGGTTTCTTAGGATTTTCTGTATAAATGAACATGTTCTCTGCAAGTAAAGATAATTTTACTTCTCTTTTCCCAAATAAATGTTTTATTTATTTATTTAGGTATAATTGCCCTAGCTAAAACCTCTAGTATAATGTTGTATAGAAGTGGAGACAGCATATATTCTTTTCTTGTTCCTGGTCTTAGGAAGAAAGAGCCAGTATTTTACCATTAAGTGTGATGTTAGGTGCAGATTTTCTCTAGGCATCTTTTATCTGGTTAAGGAAATTCCCTTCTAGTTTCAATTTGTTAATAGTTTTTTTTCTTAATTTTTTTAAGACTTGCTATTTTATTTTATTTTTTATTTATATTTTAATTTAATTTAACCTTTTCAGTGTTCCAAGATTCATTGTTTATGCACCATTCCCAGTGCTCCATGCAATACATGCCTTTCTTAATATCTACCACCAGGCTCACCCATCCCCCCACCCCGTCCCTTCCCAATCCCTCAGTTTGTTTATCAGAGTCCACAGTCTCTCATGCTTTGTCTCCTCCTCCAATTCACCCCAATTCACTTTTCCTTTCCTTCTTTTAAAGTCCTCTATGTTATTCCTTATGTTCCACAGGTAAGGGAAACCATATGATAATTGACTTTCTCTGTTTGACTTATTTCATCTCCTTCAGTTCCATCCATGTTGATACAAAAGTTGGATATTCTTACTTCCTGAATGCTACATAGTATTCCATTCTATATATGACCCATATCTTCTTTATCCATTCATCTCTTGAAGGGCATCTTGGCTCTTTCCACAGTTTGACAATTGTGGCCATTACTGCTATGAACATTGTGGTATGGATGGCCCTTCTTTTCACTATACCTTTATCTTTGGGGTAGATACCCAGCAGTGCAATTGAAGAGTCATAGAGTAACTCTATTTTTAATTTTTTGAGGAACCTCCACACTGTTTTCCACAGCAGCTGCACCAACTTGCATTCCCACCAACAGTGTAAGAGGGTTCCCCTTTCTCCACATCTTCTCCAACACTTGTTTACTGTCTTGTTGATTTTGGCCATTCTAACTGGTTTTGATTTGAATCTCTTTGATGGATAATGATGGTGAACATTTTTTTCATGTGTCTTTTAGCCTTTCATATGTCTTCTTTGGAGAAATGTCTGTTCATGTCTTCTCTCCATTTCTTAACAAGATTATCTGTTTTTTGTGTGTTGAGTTTGAGGAGTTCTTTATAGATTTTGAATATCAGCCCTTCATCTGTATTGTCATTTTCAAATATCTTCTCCCATTCCATGGGTTGTTAATTGTTTTTAATCATGAAGCAGTGTTAGATTTTTGTCAAATGCTATTTTTGTGACTACTAAGATGATCATGTGTTTTTTTTTTGTTTCCTTCTGTTGATATGTTTTATTTGATTAAATGATTTCTTGATGTTCTACCAACCTTGTATTCCAGGTATATTTTAGCTAATCATGTAAAGTTATTTTTATAAGTTGCTGAGTTTTCATTGGTGGTATTTTTTTAAGAATTTTGTTTAAATATTCATAGAAGGTATCTGTCCATTGTTTTCTTCTGGTGTGTCTGGTTTTGGTATGAGTGTCATAATGACTCATACAATGAGTTCGACAAATTTCCTTTTCTCTTATGAAAATGATTGGCATATGATGCTGCTTTGGTTAACTCTGAAAACAAAGTAACATGAGTACATGCTGTGCATCTCATCTTAAATCTTTTGTTTTTCCCACTAAGGAAGTTGTCCATTATCAGAAGATGATCCTTCAATCTAATCAAAATCCAGGTGATTCTTTAGCACAAATGCTTTTATGGGTACAAATTATATATATATGTCTGATGTTATATCTTCTTTCATGTTCTTTTGCTAACACAAGTAGAAGGAAGGGCCAAGCACAATTTTATATTTAAGGGTTATTTATTTTAAAGTGACATTTCATCTTGATTTCAAGATATAAAACCTATAGAATAATGATGGAATTATAGCCACAAGTGTGGTAGAGAAGAAAATCTGCACAATAAACAAAAGATGTGAGAATTTTTTCCTCTGACTTCCATGAATAAATATCAAATAAAATTTCTTATTGGTTGTGTGAAAGTAACAAACTTAAGTTGGGTAATTTGAGTGTTTCAAGAAGGATACCTATAGGTTGTCAAGTTTCTATTTATTTTCCATCAAACAAAATATTTAATTTTGATTTCATATATTTCTGGGAAATATAAATATTTCTTTCATAAATTTGTGACCAATATTATTTTCTCTTTCCTCTAACATAGCATTCTACAAATATTTAATTCTAGAGGGTTAAAAATAACAAAGATACAGCATTTTAAAACTTCTGCTATTTATGCAGGTCATACATTTCAACTATGTTAGCAGAGGTGATTTCTTGTTTAAGCTCTTCTTATTGGACAGAATTTCATCATGACAACATATAAGTAATGCTAGTGAGTACACTAGGAGTATTTAAAACTCAGAGTATGATTTCCTACCTATTAGCAGAAATTTCAAAGTTTCATAAAACTTTAAGATATGCTACTTAGAAGAGCAAAGTGTCCCTAAATGTCTTACAGATTCACAGGCATTTGTTCCTTTTTATGTAATGCATAGTAATGATTATTGAGAACTATGCACATCAGAAATGAAAATAAGTTCTTTCAAATGTGAAGAATATTACATTTAAAAAAATGTTTTGAAAGCCTTGCAATGTTTTCTAGGGGCAATTGATGCTATGTATACATGTAAAATATGAAACATATATCCATAATTCAAGTGTATTTTTTTCTCCTACCCTTGGTACCAGATATTCTTAGAAAAATAAAAATACTTTTAGTAGTCTGATGACTCAAACTTTTACTTTAATTATATATGTAGATACAGCCTTTGCCCATCTGTGTTTACTACTTTCTTTCTCTGCACTTCCAGGAATTTGATGTGTGATATTGCCATTGCCCTGGAGAGTTGCTGTTTTTTATGTACCCAGGCCTTATATGGATAAATAATTTCCACATAAACAAGACCATGAATAGATTTAATACTTCATACTTAATATTGGTAAGATGTATGGGTCCACAAACTAAATATGTTGTTTTCAAATATCTCACTCAATAACAGGACTATACTAATAATCTATTTCATCTAATGCTTATAAATTTTTTTAAAAACTTTTATAGATCTGCTTCATCATAGTGGAATACATATTTAATGGAGAAATCTCTCTCTCTTTTTTTAAAGATTTATTTATTTATTTTACAGACAGAAATCACAAGGAGGCAGAGAGGCAGGCAGAGAGAGGAAGGGAAGCAGGCTCCCCGCTGAGCAGAGAGCCCGATGCAGGGCTCGATCCCAGGACCCTGGGATCATGACCTGTGCCGAAGGCAGAGGCTTTAACCCACTGAGCAACCCAGGCACCCATGGAGAAATATCTCTTTAAATCAATATTTTTACATGCAAGTATTAGATGGTTGAAAAGAAGAGACTTGATTCTCTACACATACTCCAACTATAACACATGAAAGAAATTTTATTGGAGGGGAAGAAAACTGAGTATAAAAAACTAGTAGGGATCAGTCATCAAAACTAACTGCTGTAATAGAGAAGTGTATTCTTATCTTATATATAGTATATTGGGTTCCTCTAGTAGTAATAAACATTGTTAAGTGTGGAAAAACTGTGAAATGTTTTGACTATTATGCCTAGCATTTATAGCCTAAAAGAAACATTTTTTCTCCTATTTTTTCCCATAGAGCAAATGGCTCTTTATTGAGGAATGGTGCCTCAGCTTAAAACCAAGCCAAATTTAGGGCTCAAATTTGTCTTTGACTCTGGGTTTAGTATCTATGATCACTACCTTATCTCTTCTAAAACATTGAACCCTAGAAATCTGGGAAAGAAAAGCAGTAAGGATTCATTTTTAAGCTTTTAGATTGTGTTATCTTTAATAATGTTCACAGATACCTATTAATGTTATTTTCCCCCTTTTTTCCCCTATTTTTAGCTGTTTAAAACTTCAAGGGATTAGGGTGAATACATAGTGTATATAGAAGATGTATACATATATAATATATAGAGAGAATGTATGTAATGTATATAAGATATACATAATGCAATGTATGTATATGTAGTAACATATCTTAATCACCCACAACACTAAATAATGGGATAAAAGAACTTTAATGTTTCAATACAAAAACATTTTCTTATTTTATATGAAAGGTCTTTTTCTTTTTTTTTCTCTTTTAATTTTTTTTCCAATTTATTTATTTTCAGAAAAACAGTATTCATTATTTTTTCACCACACCCAGTGCTCCATGCAAGCCGTGCCCTCTATAATACCCACCACCTGGTACCCCAACCTCCCACCCCCCCCCGCCACTTCAAACCCCTCAGACTGGTTTTCAGAGTCCATAGTCTCTCATGGTTCACCTCCCCTTCCAATTTACCCAAATTCCCTACTCCTCTCTAACACCCCTTGTCCTCCATGCTATTTGTTATGCTCCACAAATAAGTGAAACCATATGATAATTGACTATCTCTGCTTGACTTATTTCACTCAGCATAATCTCTTCCAGTCCCGTCCATGTTGCTACAAAAGTTGGGTATTCATCCTTTCTGATGGAGGCATAATATTCCATAGTGTATATGGACCACATCTTCCTTATCCATTCATCCGTTGAAGGGCATCTTGGTTCTTTCTATAGTTTGGCGACTGTGGCCATTGAGCAAATAATCCTAAAATTTGTATGGAATCAGAAGAGACCCCGAATCGCTAAGGAAATGTTGAAAAACAAAAATAAAGCTGGCGGCATCACCTTACCTGATTTCAAGCTTTATTACAAAGCTGTGATCACCAAGACAGCATGGTACTGGCATAAAAACAGACACATAGACCAGTGGAACAGAGCAGAGAACCCAGATATGGACCCTCAACTCTATGGTCAATTAATCTTCGACAAAACAGGAAAAAATATACAGTGGAAAAAAGACAGTCTCTTCAATAAATGGTGCTGGGAAAACTGGACAGCTATATGTAAAAGAATGAAACTCGACCATTCTCTTACACCGTACACAAAGATCAACTCAAAATGGATAAAAGACCTCAACGTGAGACAGGAATCCATCAGAATCTTAGAGGAGAACATAGGCAGTAATCTCTTTGATATCAGCCACAGCAACTTCTTTCAAGATACGTCTCCAAAGGCAAAGGAAACAAAAGCGAAAATAAACTTCTGAAAGGTCTTTTTCACATGTATTCATTTACTCACATGTTTCATCAGGTTTTTTTAAAAATATTTTTTTAAAGAATTATTTATCTGAGAGAGAGCGAGAGAGAGAGAGAGAGAGAATCTCAATCAGACTCCCCACTGAACATGGAGCCCAATGCAGGTCTCTATCTCTTGACCCTGAGATCATGACCTGACCTGAAACCAAGAGTCAAATGCTCAACCAACTGAGCCACCCAGGTGTCCCTAATTGCTTTAAAAAAGAAGGTCTGTGTACATTTCACAGACAAATGTACACACTAAGGGAGTATATTAATCGTATATTTTCTTTCAAGCACTCCAGGGACTACATGGGCACAGAGTTTATTTGCTGTGGTTTCACTTGGGAACATAATTTTTAATCCCTTATAGTGATGTTGGTATTTCCTATAAGGTGCATACTAAATAAACAGAGCTTTCTAATATTTAAACTGTAAGTGAACAAAACATTTTAGGAGTATATTAGAGACCTGAAAGAGATAAGGAATATGTGATAGAATATAAGCTAAAGCTTTTACATTTTAAAAAATTATTTATTTATGAGCGAGAGAGAGAGAGAGATGATCTGAGCTGAAACCAGGAGTTGCTGGGAAAGGGTAGCAATTCCTGTCCCTAAAGATGAAAGATTACTCCAAACTTTGCTGTGGAAGAGAGGAGAAGGCAACTCCCCAAAGCAGTCCAGTTGCAGAGTAGTCCCACATGCCTCCACATTCCAAAAGCCTACACCCTTCTCTGAAACCTCCCAACATCCCCAGTGGTCTCCATGTTACATTTCAGCAAACCAGCTATTATGGATGATTTCATGCTCTACATTAACCCCAAAAGACACCCAACCAAATAAGCCACCCAGGCACCCCAACAGTTGTTGCATGTTTTAAGTCTCTTCAGACACTGACTAGACTGCATACTTCAGCTGTGATACAATTAGTGGATTTTATAATCTCCAAATGGCATATCTCTTTGAGTGTATGATTAGTATGCATCAGGGTAGCTAAGACAAGGAAGTTTATAATCATAATAGAGTTAATAAATAAAATATAGAAAATAAAATATAGGCAATATAGGAAGATGTTTCGCTTTTACAAGTAAAAATTGAAAGACCAACTTTCTAAACATGCACTTGTTTTAAACTTGTATTCTTAACTTCATTTATTTTATGAGATATTTCTAATATCAAATTCAGGCCATGGAGTCAAAGGATGATGTAAAATCTTTTAATGACCAGATGAAAACACAAGATGTCACCAATCACAAATTCAGATTATGATTTTACTACATGTTCATTCTTGATCATGTCTTTTTTTCCTCATTATCTTCCATCCTTAAAATCAGTCCTCCTTCCTAGAATTCTCCATGTTCTATTTTATTTGGCCCACTATTCCTATAGCCCAAATCAGCCAGTTCTACAACTCCTCTCCAGTCATATGAATGTTTTTACCTCTCATAGTATTATTAGCTAGAACTAAGCCTGCCCCCTTCCTAGTATTCTATAACTTTTTGGATAAAAGGGAGGAGAAAACTTTAAGACTCTAGAGTAGAAGGAAGAGTAAGAGGCTTTGAAATTATTCTCAATTGTGTTTTTTGTTTGTTTGTTTTGTTTTTCAGGTTGTTATTTTTTCTTTTATTGTCTGAGAAATATTTAAAAATTCATGTGATTCTTTTCATAAGAGTTAATTTTTGCCTAAAGCTGTAATGTGTGCTTGCCTACAAGGATTATGGCACTGATTCTAGTTTAACTTTGTTCTTCACTTATATTAAAAAAGAAATCACACCCTCATCTTGGATAAGTTTTCAAAGCCTTTTTCTATTACTTTTATTGAAGGTCACTGTGTCCAGCTGTTCTTCTTAATTCTTAGATTTCTTTTTCTGAATCTGGTATGAATGGAATACCGAAAGGTAGTCTTATTAATACATATGCAATAGAATAGACATTGTCATATCTAAACATCATGTTTGTATTAGAGAAGTTCTTCAAGGTACTTGTATTATACTGGCTTTTTCATTAAAGTCTAAAAGGTTCTGATCTACCTAGATACTCTTTCCAAGGTGTCCTACATCATTCTACTGTGAAGATCACAACTGATTAGACCAGGGATCAGCACCTCACCTAACGATAGCCATTTGTAAGACACCTGGCCTAGAAGCTCTGTCCTGATGTCTACATTTTACTGAAAATTTGACTCAATTAAATGATCTCTTTTCGGGATCTTAAATCTAAGATAAACAGAGATAAGAACAACAAAAAAAGCAACAGATGAAAACAAAACATGAAAAGAGAGGACTGTCAGCAGAAAGGAACCTGCACTAGAAGTTGTAACTAAAGCTATGCAGCAGACAGAAAGAATGTAGAGTCCCCTAAAATAGAGTCTCACCCTATTGCTGCATTCCTAAAATGTGAGGGTCAGCTTTATCATAGTCCTCAGGCCTGGCTTTATGCTGAAATTGTTCTCTACACTCCGGTTTTCCTGTGTATTTTGCAATCATTGCATATTAACAAGAGCAATTTGATTTTTTTCCCTCTAAAAGTAACTATAAATCTCACTAAAACATTATTAAAATAGAGGAGAGTTTTTGTTGAAGAAATTGGTCTTTCAAACTAATTTAAATACAAGAATTGACTGATCATAAAGATAATTTAAATAGTGCTGAAATAGGTTTTATTTGTAATATATTTTCTCAATGTAGTAATACTGTTTAGAAATAAATAATGCAAGTGTCTTAGGAATTGGTTACAAGAAAAATAGTATTTTAACATTATTGTTTCACAATAAGGATTATTATTGAATATTATTAACTTTTTATGTGTGTATAAGTTAGAATCACATAAATCCTGACCCAGAATAGTTTATACCCCACATGAATTGAAATGCATTGATAAAAACCTAGAAATAACATTTTTTAATAAAACCTACATTTTTAATACCTTGGTTAACTGACTGTATATTTACTTCTAATTCTTAATCATAGTATTTGTTTAGCTTCAGAATATACTCATAAAAATTTTTAAATTATCTTACAAGCAGATATTTACTTTTAATTCTCTTCTCTTATAATGCATTTATTATTGTATATCATTTAACCTGCAATAACACATTTTATATTATAGGTACATGAAACAACTGGCCAGATGAATGGTCATTTTTATAAAATGATTAGTTGGTCTTTTGGAAGTTTATTTTGCTATTAGATGATAATGATAAAATTATTATATCAATATTTTATGTCTCTGCCTCTTACATATTTCATGCATTCTTTCAAGAAATGCATACTTTAGGGCTCCTGGGTGGCTCAGTGGGTTAAGCCGCTGCCTTCGGCTCAGGTCATGATCTCAGGGTCCTGGGATGGAGTCCCACATCGGGCTCTCTGCTCAGCAGGGAGCCTGCTTCCTCCTCTCTTTCTCTGCCCGCCTCTCTGCCTACTTGTGATCTCTCACTCTCTGTCAAATAAATAAATAAATAATCTTAAAAAAAAAAAAAAAAAAGAAATGCATACTTTAGGCAAGATGGCCCTTCTAAATTAGGGAGGATCACTGAGACTTTGCTTCTGAGTGTTGACCAGGAAATTCCATCTTGACTGGTTAAAGTTTACATGCCTATGCGAGTTGAAAGTGTAGTTAGGTTAGGTATTAAATCTTGGTTTACTGATATGGAGCCTTAATAAACGTCCCTCCAATTTGGTTGTCTCCTTAACAATTTTATTCTGAATAAATACTTTGGCATTCTCATCCAAACTATTTTTAATTGTGTTTATTCTAGAATATACTACAGCTACTTTTTTTTTTTTTTTTTAGTATGATAATTATATTTGCAGAAGAAAGGTCAAATGGGTGAGTTGAACGGGATGTAAAGGGAATCACGTCTGCTTCTTTCAAGTCTTTGATTGTGGCACAATCCCTTCAAGAATGCAATATTAGGGGCGCCTGGGTGGCTCAGTGGGTTAGGCCGCTGCCTTCGGCTCAGGTCATGATCTCAGGATCCTGGGATCGAGTCCCGCATCGGGCTCTCTGCTCAGCAGGGAGCCTGCTTCCCTCTCTCTCTCTCTCTGCCTGCCTCTCCATCTACTTGTGATTTCTCTCTGTCAAATAAATAAATAAAATCTTAAAAAAAAAAAAAGAATGCAATATTACATTTGGTCTACTATTTTCCTGGGTAGAGTCAATTGTAGTGGCCTCTACTTTGTATGTTGTACCATTAATTGCCCTCTTCACAGGCGAGGGAACCAATAAAGGGATTCTTTCAGTTCCTGAATTTATCTATTTTAATCAGGCATCTCTGACCAGGGGAAATAACCACAAGATATATTTGGAGAACCCCAGAGCCCTCTGTGAGATGACACGAGCTAAAATTTCATTGGTCATCTGACTTCTAACCCCCTATTCTGACTGGTGAATCACAGTGATGTTTTGTTGGAGAGGAATTATGTCAGTTTATAATCAATGTCCAGTCTTTCCTGAAAATCACCTTATTTTCTTTGCCCAAATGTAGAGTCACCTTGGTAAAGGTTATAGATGCCTTTAGAGAAGACTAAGAGGAAGATTAAATATATATATATATATTTAATATATATATAATATATAACATATATATTATATATATAATATATAATGTTATATATAACATTATATATAGATAACATTATATATAGTGTACCAGCGTCCTTCCTCAAAGGGACCCAGGCTCGCTTTCACTCAAAGGATTCTGGGTGTGTAAACTGTCTCAACTCTGACAATTAATTGAGGAACCATGACTGTTTTGATGACTCAGGTTAGATTTTTTTTTTGCTTGACTTAGACTTTTCTGCTTACACAGATCAAGTAGAAATTTAGCATTCTTGCTATGTATTTCACTCTGGGGACACTGTGATTGACTCCTTGGTGATTCAAGTCTGTGTGAGCTGGTTGTTCTAGTTGCTTTTTTGACTCTGTTGTTCATTATTTCACCCACTTGGCTTGAGTGCTGTCACTTGCTCTCTGCTACCTGAAGGTCCAAGCACTCTAAATGCATTTAAGCTTCCCAGTTGGTGACTGCAATCCCTAATGTGAGGTCTGACCTACAGAGAAGAGTGCTCATAGATATTTTCAGTGATACAGGACTACCCTCACAAATTACTTTTCTTATAAAAGTGATGAAAAGTATGTCCTCAGGCCCCTCCCAGTATGAGCGAATAGGTCTTAAATGACAAATCCACTCTAACACTCGATCTCTTTAAGCCTTTGAATTCCTTCCTCTGTAGGTCCACTATTTCTAATTTGATCATGGTAGGCCACATTTTGACCCATATTTTAGTCAACCAACCAAACCAACTGTTGAATATCTAACTCTCTGAGCTACAACACAAATGCAGAATTTCTCCTTAGAGGACCATATCAATAAATTTGGCTTGATTCAACTTTATGTTCCAGTCATCATTATTCTATACTCTTATTAATGTCCATTCCTACACATGTTCCCTAGAATTTTATCAGTATATATTATATTATATTATATTATATTATAATCAGTATAAATTAGAAAACTCAAATAGTTCTTTAGGGCTGTAACACACCTCCTCATGAGTCACTTTTTTGTACCTAACTTTCAGAGGACCAATGCGACTTAAGTTTAGTTATAGGTACAGAAGCAATGAACAGTTCTGGGGGTGGGACCTGGGGGAACATCAACATTGTCTTGCTTAGCAACTGCTCAAAAAAAACAAAACAAACAAATGAAAAAAACAACATTATAATTTCCTCAAAGTGAGGTAGCTACTTATAGTGGGGTTGGGGAGGCATCTGATAAAAGAGACTCATCAGAATTTTAGTTTCTTTATGTCCATCAGGGTCTTGTGACGTGCTCCCATCCCAGTTTACAGGATCCATTTCTTTCCACACCAATGTTTTCACTTTTAACAACAGACACTGTAAGCTTGGGAGTTCAATTTACATTGTAATTCAACCCGTCACAGGATGAAAGTCTGCATTTTATTTGCAGTAGTCTCAGCCCTGCATCTACAAGAGACAAGGGTCTTTTTTTTTTTTTTTTTTGAGACAAGGGTCTTCTTTAGAACACACACGGAAGTTTACAGTCATTTAATCACTAAACTGGGAATTTTATTTCACCATTTTAATCCAAACATTAGTAGTAGCCAGACAACCTCATTATATTTGTTAGTTTTCCAAAACTATTAGAAAGTATCATATACACAGTTACTCAGTTCCTTAGGAATATTCAGTGGAGTTCTTTTGCATATCACTACTGCCAGATCATGCCATGGACTGTCAGTGATCTCATTACTACTGGAAATAGAGATATTACCATCTTTAATCAGATTGGAGAGTTAACTCAAAAAACCTCAGAACCAATGCAGAAAACTCATTATTAAAATTCTTTTTCTCTAGAACTATTCTTGGTCCTAAAATTTGTTTCAGTTTTAGTTATTTTATCTATCATCTATCTATATCATCTATCATCATCTATATCTACCTATCCATCATCTATCATCTATTGTGTGTCTATCATCTATCTATACATCTATTTACCTATCATCTATCTCTGTAAATATGTATTTTCTAGATATTTATCTGTCTAAAAAGAGATTTATTGTAAAGAATTGGCGCACATGACTATGGACCATGAGAAGTCCCAAAATCTCAGCTGGCAAGCTGTAGAGACCCAAGACAGCTGATGGTATATAATTCCAGTCTAAATTTAAATCCTAAGGCAGGAAAAGACTTATTTCCCACCTTAAAGACAATCAGTAAGACAGAATGAACTCTCTTGTATGTTGCCTTTTTTATTCTATTTAGACCTTCAATGGATTGGATGAAACTCAGCTACATAGGGGAGGGCAATATTCTTTACTCAATCTACAGATTCAAATGTTAGTCTCATCCAGAAAAACTTTCACTAACACTCTCATAATTAACATTTAACCAAATTTCCAGGAACTTTGTGAAAACAAATCATCATGTTATCTGTGTCTAAGTTCAATTTATTTTTCCTTAAGTTTACTTTTGTATTATTCTAAAGCATTTTTAAATTAAATATTTTATTTATTTGACAGAAAGAGACACAGCAAGAGAGGGAACACAAGCAGAGGGAGTGAGTGAGGGAGAAGCAGGCTTCCCACAGAGCAGGGAGCCCAATCCAGGGCTTGATCCCAGGATCCTGGGATCTTGCTCTGAGCCAAAGGCGGACGCTTAGCTGACTGAGCCACTCTGGCACCTTATTTTAAAGCTTTTTGATAGGCAAACCTTTATCAAAATATGTTGATTTCATTTAATCAAAATTTAGTCTTTCCATTTTTAAATTGTTCATGCAATTAGCAAGTAAAATAAATACCTTGAAAAATGTTATAAAAATTAGCACTCTCTAAATCTATCTCTTGTAGTTAGCATTTCTGAAAATACAGTTATTATTTTTTGAAGAATTTCTTTGTTCTTGATAATTTCGAGGTCCGATATAATTAAGTTATTTTTATTTTTAAAATCTCTCTTTTTTAAAGATTTTATTTATTTATTTGAGAGAGAGAGAGTACAAGCAGGGGGAATGGCAGAGAGGGGTAGCAGTAGACTCCTGCTGAGCAGAGAGCCCACGTGGGGCTTGATCCCAGGACCTTGGGATTGTGATCTGAGCTGAAGACAGACGCTTAGCTGACTGAGCCACCCAGGTGCCCCGAATAGGTTATTTTAAAATATTTTTAAATATGTAAAATCTCACTTTTTTTCCAATTCTAGAATATTCTTAGTCATTAGTCATTCTCTGTTATTTTGTCTATTGGATAGTCTTCTGGATATTCTCTGCCACATATTTTTGAGTCTCTCATTCAAGTATCCATATCTTTTAAATTTCTATTATTTAGTATATTTCTCTTTAGTTTGTTTTAAAAAAAACCCCACAATTCAACCAAGTAAGTTCGAAAATGTAATTGGCTTTTTTAAATGATTCATGAATTGGGTAGCATCTCATTTAGAATCTAGGGGAGCTCTGTCTGAGCTACAAAAAAGGCAAGATGATGGTAGATTGATAGATGATAGATGGATAGATAGATGGATATTTTATTTGAATTCAAACTAGTTAATGTATACTGTAGTATTTATTTCAGGAATAGAATTTGGTAATTCATCACTTACATATAACACTTAGTGCTTATCCCAATAGGGTTCATAACCCATTTAGGCTCATAACCCATTTAGCCTATTCTTCCACCCACCTTCCCTTAAGGAACCATCAGTTTGTTCTCTATAGTTAAGAGTTTCTTGGGGCACCTGGGTGGCTCAGATGGTTAAGCAACTGCCTTAGGCTCACAGCATGATCTCCAGGTCCTGGGATTGAGCCCCAGGTTGGGGGGCCCAGCTCAACCGGGAGTCTGCCTCTCCCTCTTCCTCTGCCTCTCCTGCTGCTTGTGCTCTCTCTCCCTTTTTCTCAAATGAACAAATAATATCTTAAAAAAAAAAAAAAGAGGGTCCCTCTTTGTTTTTATCTTATTTTATTTTCTCTCTCCTTCCCCATGTTTATCTGATTTGTTTCTTAAATTCCACATATGAGACAAATCATATATTTGCCTTTCTCTATCCTATATTTATTTCACTTAGTGTAATACACTCTAGTTCTGTCCACATCATTGCAGATGGCAAGATTTCATTTTTGTGACTGTCAAATAATAGTCCATTGTTTATATAAACCACTATTTTTTCTATTCATCAGTTGATGGACATTTGGGCTCTTTCTATAATTTGGCTCTTGTTGATAATGCTGCTATAAACATCAGGGTGCATGTGCTCCTTTGAATCACTATTTTTGTTTCCTTTGGATAAATACCTAATCACTGGGTGATAGGGTAGTTCTATTTTTAACTTTTTGAGGAACCTCCATACTGTTTTCCAGAGTGGCTGCACCAGTTTGTATTCCCACCAATAGTACAAAAATGTTCCCCTTTCTCACATCCTTGCCAACCTCTGTTGTTTCTTGAGTTGTTACTTTTAGCCATTCTGACAGGTGTGAGATGATGTCTCATGGTAATTTGTATGTCCCTAATGATCAGTAATGTTGAACATCTTTTCAGTGTCTGTTAGCTATCTCTATGTCTTCTTTGGAAAAAAAAATGTCGTCCATTTATTAACTGGATTATTTGTTTTTTAGGTGTTAAGTTTGATAAGTTCTTCATAAATTTTGGATACCAACCCTTTATCGGATATATGATTTGTAAATAAGTTCTCTCATTCTGAAGATTGCCTGTTAGTTTTGTTGATTGTTTCTTTCACTGTGCAGAAGGTTTTATCTTTATGAGGCCCCAGTAGTTCATTTTTGCTTGTGTTTCTACTGACTTCAGAGAAGTGGCTGGCAAGAATTTCCTGTGGGAAAGATCAAAGAAGTTGCTGCCTGTGTTCTACTCTAGGATTTCTTTTTTTTTTTACTGATAGTTTCTGAAAACATTGATGTTTTCTTTCTTTTCTTTTTTTTTTTTTTTTTACTCTAGGATTTCTATGGTTTCTTGTCTTATACTTAGGTCTTTCATACATTTTGAATTTATTCTGTGTATGGTATAAGAAAGTCATCCAGTTTCATTTCCCTGCATATTGCTATCTAGTTTTCCCAATACCATGTGTCTTTTTTCCCTTCGATATCTTTCCTGCTTTGCTTTGTCAAAGGTTACTTGACCATATATTGTCCATTCCTGGGTCCTCTATTCTATTTCATTGATCTATATGTCTTTTTTTTTTTTTTGGTGCCAGTACCATACTGTCTTGATGACTACAGCTTTGTAATATAGCCTGAAGTCTGGAATTGTGATGCCTCCACTTTGTTTTTCTTTTTCAACATGACTTTGGTTATTCAGTGTCCATTCTGATTCCATACAAATTTTAGAATTGTTTGTTCTAGCTCTGTGAAAAATGCTGGTGGTATTTTGATAGATATTGCATTGAATGTGTAGATTGCTTTAGGTAGTATAGACATTTTAACAATATTTATTTTTCCAATCCATGAGTGCAGACTGTTTTTCTATTTCTTTTTGTCTTCTTCAACTTCTTTCATAGTGTTCTATAGTTTTCAGAGTACTGATCTTTTACCTCTTTGGTTAGGTTTATTGCTAGGTATTTTATGGTTTTTGGTGCAATTGTAAATGGAATTGATTCCTTGATTTCTCTTTCTGCTGCTTTGTTATTGGTATGTAGAAATGTAACAGATTTTTGTATATTGATTTTATATCCTGTGACTTTGCTAAATTTATGTATCAGTTTGGATAATTTTTGATGAAGTTTTTGTCAAATTGTTGAATTCCCTAAATCTTTATTTGTCTTTCACAAACCCTACATGCTGCTCCCTCTCCCACTCTCAATATCTCTCCCTAACTTCTCTCAGGGAAATGGATCCCACCTCTCTGCAATGCCATGGGTCTTCTCTCCCCCAATTCACATCTCTGAACTTTGGATTTGATAGTTCTCTCCCTCCAATTGTGTAAATTGTTTTCTTAATCCTCAGATTGATTTCCTAGTTCTTCAAAATAATTTGATGTTGACCTAGCTGTGTTCTAGGCATGAAACAAGCCCAGGGTCCCCCTACTACTCTTCTATGTGATCTTCTCCTCAAAAAAGAAAGATTCTTAAAGGAAGAGAGAGGGCATTAAAAAAATATATTTGCAAGGATTGCATTGTTTAGGCAAGGTTGCTGTCCTACAGGGAAAGGGTCTCACAGGGGATTGCCTCCTATTGCTGACCAGGAATTTCCAGCTTGACTGGTTAAAGGTTGCATTCCTGAGGAAGTTAAGACTGTAGTTATGTTAGATATTAAATCTTGGTTTACTGATGTGGGGCCTTAACATAAGTCACTCCATTTTTAGCCTTTGGTTTCTTTTTTAACAGGTTTATCCTGAATAAATTCTATAGCATTCTCTTCCAAATCATTTGATTTCTGTATTGTGTTTATTCCAGAATAAACTGCAACTACCGGTTTTTTTTTGGTTTTGTTTTGTTTTTTTTAGTGTGATAATTACATTTCCCCAGTACTTCAAATCAATTGTTACGGGTGTCTATCTGGTTTTGATTTATGTAGCCAATTTTGTTTTATAATTTCTTATTGTTTTTATGGATATTTTATTCCTTCACTTCTCTGAGAGTCTTCATTGTACTTATTTTTAACATACTTTGAAAATGTGATGTCATTTACATATTGTTAGTGACTTAATCTCCTGATTATTCAGTTGTTTTGTTGCTTTTCTGTAATATTATTTTTCTCATGTGCTTTTATTTTATTATTATTTTTTTAATGTCTATTCTTGTCTTTTCCTGTCTGGCAGTTTTGTAGTTATGTCAGCTTTTTTTCCTTTGAGATGCCATGTGTAAATAGCCAAGTTCTGTTGGTAGGTCAGAGTTTCTTTCCTGTGGAGAGATTGGGAATTTTGGAGACTAGTGGCTCAATACTGTAGACTTCTTTATTCTCATTCACCAGTAAGTGTGCTGTTCTAAATAAGCCATTGACTTAGGAATATGCTCAATTTTATTTATTCTTATTTTCACAGGAATTCTGAGTTTAAGACCCTTCCCCTAGCTCTTATTTGCTGCTCTCCACCCTATGAATAGGGACTTGGAGTTTGACAATTGTGTCTCTTGTTGACCATTTCAGAATTGGGGCTCAACTGTCCCAGAGCTTCTACAGCATCAATCACTGTGGCTTCAGACTATTACTAATATTTTATTTGTATTTAAATATTTTTTGATGCCTAATTTAGGAAATATCCATTGTAAATTAAGAAACGTTCATAGAACCTTATTTCTTAAAATCCTCAAGCACTTTTTCTTTTCTTTCTAAGTAGGATCTACACCCAGGGTGGAACCCAACATGGGGCTTGGGAATTCATGACGCTGAGATCAAGACCTGAGCTGAAATCAAAAGTCAGACATTCAACTAACTGAGCCACCCAAACAACCCCCTCAAACATTTTTTAAAACCTTTATTTATGATATTAATCTTTATGTCTTGATTTTTTCTTCATTGTAATATATCTTCATTATTCTCTTCATATTAGTTTTGATTATCAACTTGTATGACTGGAACTACTGCCATTTTGACACTGCATATATTTCAAATGCAGGTCGAATGTGTGTTACGGATGTAGAAAGTTAGGATTAAAATGATGACATGAAGACTGAGAAACTGAGAAAACAGAAAACAGATGAAATAACATATAATGAAAATGTGTAGTTTCTGCCAGTCTTAGCCAGTGATGCAAAACTACTGCTTCTGGACTTTGATATTTAGAATTTAATGGAAAGTAGGAAAATACATATAAGTCAATGTTGAAATAGCTTTAGCATTTTAAAGAAGTGGAAAAGACATTTTGTTAACTTTGCTTTTCATTGATGACAGCAAAAGAAGGATCATATTTTATATTAATGCATATCTTAAGTTAATGTCAGTAAAGTCCAAACTTAACTTGGTGTTAAACTATACTTTAAAATGCCTTCTATAATTTGAAAGCAAGGCAATATTTAATTTCCTAGTTAACAATAATCCCTGTGGCATAAAGTCCAATTAAGATTTTTGATTAATTAGAGATTTTCAAAAATTTTTAACAGAGGAATTCATGTTTAAATGTAATCTAAGAAGAAATTGATTTTTAAAACCCGAGTGAATATAAGTAGAATAGTTATGCCTAACTTCTGGATTAAGTAGGTGACTCTGTTGCAAATTTTCTCCTCTCATATGTTCCCTCGTCTCTGTAAGCTGTTTGAAAAACAGTGACTTGGAGAGATCAGTCACAGTGAATATTAGACTTAATGGATGTACTTTCAATCTGAACTTGAATTACTTCAAAGTAGTGAATATTCTTTTTGACCTGAAAAGAAAAATTGCTTGTAGATCGTGAGGAATTTATACATAGTTCCTCTAGTGGCTACTTCTAGGATTTTTTTTTTAATTTCTCTTTCCTATAAAATAAGAGAGCATAAATATGTTTTTGATGCAGGCCATCTGGGTCCAAGAACCCAGAATGGTCCCACAGAACCAACCAAGAAGGTACTTGGTTTCACACAGGATGGAAATCAAGCTTGAGCCAGAAAAAGTGAAAACAGTTTATTGAATAGTGTTGAATGGGAGACAGAGAATAGCAAGCAGAGTTATTGGAGAGATTCAGAAAGGAGAAAAGAATGATTCTCATTGTTGCTTGGGGCTAGGGATTTATATTGCAAAAGGGTCTAGGGTATTTTTTCCTCCAGGAATCCATGGTAGGGTCCAATCAAAAGTGAGTGTCAGGTGAACAATAAGTGTTATTCCATAAATTAACAAAAGTAGGGGTATTATACCAGCATCAGTTGAGGTTTGTTTGAAACTAATGTTCTGGAATGAGTTTGGGATCTAGCTCTTCTTAGGTGTTAGTAGTTTGGGACCTAGGACAAAACTCAGAGTATGATTAACTTCCTTAAGACCCCCTTGAAATGGGAACATAAACTTTTTGGGCTTATTCAGAGACAAACTAAGTAACATGAGTAAACAGAGGCTAACAGAAAAAGAGCAGAGATGGAGCCTTTCTAAAATAGAGTCCCTTCAGCTTTCCTACTTCATTTGGACTCTGCACAATGTACTTCTAATTAATTATAGATGTATTATTTAATAAATTAGCTTCATATTTTCTCATGATTTCCATTGTAAAGACATTTTCAGGTGTTTTATAGGATGTTTATTTTCATTCTCATGGTTTCAAAAAGGAGTAAATGCTTCCCTTTCTCTGAATATTTCTGGAAAAGGAGAACTCTAACCAGGTGTCCTGTTAAATGAAAGAAATCTGACAGGCAGCCTAAGTGCTGTTAGAGATAGACAGTCCAGGGAGTTTGGCAAGGTCTGAAGTCCGGGCATAAGAAAAGCAGCATTATAGAACAGTTGATCCTAGAACAGAGACTGACTGCTTTTTTTTTTTTTTAATGTTTTATTCTCTTCGCCAGATCTAAGAATCTTGACTGATGAGAGTAGACTGCAGACACAATGAGGTCAAAGGTATACAGGGAAGTCTCGTCCTTGATTAAATAATGTTCGGAACGGGGGTCTTCTTATACTACTGTCTAGTTGGTGTTATTATAGAATCTGTTAATTTTCACTTGTCATCTTAAATTGTATTTTTTTCTCAATAAGAAGAAAAAGCTGTGAAAAAGAAATAAAAATGAGCTCTGAGGTAAGAGCGACAGTGGAAGTACTAATGAAGGGCAGCAAAGAACAATTGAATGTAAAGTACCATCCTTCGTTCTTGTTTGGAATGAAAGGCGTTTGCTTTCAAAGGAATGGATTAGTGAAAATGAAGTAGATGAAATGACACAGTGTGTTCCAGAAGTTATGGTGACTCCTTGGAATTTTCATTCTTAGTTCTGTGTTTCTTTATATTCTAATTAGGAATTAACAGAGTAGGGACTGGGTGGCTCAGTCAGTTGAGCCCCTTATTTCTGCTCATGCCAGGATCACAGAGTCCTGAGATGGACCCAATATTGGGCTCTCTGCTAGTGAGAACCTGCTTCCCCCTCTCCCTCGGCCTGCCAGTTGGCCTTTTCTGCTCTCTCTGTCAAATGAATAAATATAATCTTTAAAAAAAGGAATTAACAGAGTAAAACCAAGAAAACTTCTTTCTTATTTTAATTTACCTTGCATCCTATGAATTTTAATAGTAGGCAAAATATCACCTATAAATAAATGTTTTATAAAATATATGTTTCCATTAATAAGATTTATTGAAAAGTTTTTTATTGTGTTTTTCTCCCATGGGATGTCACCCCATATATACAGAAATTAGTTGGTACCCAAACAGATGAGAAAAAAAAATATGACAATCCATTTTATTTCAATCAACCAATTTTATCAGATATCTTGGACACATTGGTAAAACTAACAGTTACTAATAAAGCTATGATATTTGTGTTTTTGGTGCTAGGCAGATAATTATGATTATCAATAAAAGTAAAATAGTTACCCACACTGATAAATAAAGGCTGCTCTGAGTAATATATCCATTTTTACTGACACACAATGTTTATTTCCAATACGTCCATGAAATGTAAAGATAATATCGGTAATTTCCTCAGTCAACTTTTCTCAAAATAAAGTCCTAACTTAAGCAGGGAAGGGGCAAGGGTAGGCAGCCCTAAGATGGACCACTTTGGCATAAAGATTATTTTGAGTTAAAAAACCATCAAAACCCAGCAAATTCAGGAGAAGCTCTTTACCTCCTTGACAACTGCCAAAAAAGAATATGGACAGAGGACCTGCCCCAGGAAGAGAGCTATTGCCATAACTACATCATACTATGAACTAGGTATGTTTAGGCACAGAGGAACATAGCAAGGCCCCTTTGATCAAAGTCCTCTATGTGCCCTCCTTTCTGAGTGTCCCAGCAAACATTTGCTTACCAAATATTTTTATTCTTTTTCATCTTCCTGTGAATTGCATTCCTTTCCCTTTGAAGTCCCAGACACCTATCCCCTTCTCCTTAGTTCAAAATGGCATATATACCACATTTTGTTTGACTGTCTTTGGAATTTCCATGTCTATGTGGATTCCTGGTATGTATGCCATTAAATTTGATTTTCTCCTCTTACTCTGTCTTACATCAATTTGATTCTCAGTCCAGTTAGAAGGATCTTGAAGGGACAGGACATTAATGTTCCCTGATACCAGTAAGAGATGGGAGTTTCTAAAAAAATTCCAATTGCCAGGCTAATGTAATCCTAATTGGTTCAGTATTTGTGAGGTGAAGATGGAGAATTTGCATCTTTATGAGATTTTAAAATGATTTTTTCATATATAAAAATTGGAAATTGTTACTCTGAGTTTATCCTTCAGTTTCATTTAGCTGATGCAATTATTGTAAGACTACCTGTAATGTAAAGGCATATATCCATTAATTTTTAGTAAACTGGTTAATCTGATTAAGAAGAAACATATAAGAGTATCAAACTAAAAGAAAGCACTTGAGGAATTTCTTTATGATTTGTACCAGAAACTGTTAGAGAAAATTTCCTTTATATTCATAGAAGAAAGAAAACATACTCTAAATATCAATTTAGTGATTTAATTTTGTCCCAACATATTTTTCCCTAAGAGCAACTTTAAGAACATTTAAGAGAAAATAACCAAGCATTATATTATCACTATGAAGACTGAAATGGTTGAAAAATTGCAAGTAAATGGAAATTCTATTGGAAAGGAACAGTTGTGATAAAAGAATCAAGGAAGAGTTTCAGATAACTGGTATGTAAGAAAGCATTGTAGATTCACTGAAACAAAGCTTAATGATCTAAAATTGACAATCATGTTGATACAGGCAATTCCAGGTATACTATTACATGACCTGTGAATTATTTTCTTAGTGGATGGTTCTTTTGAAGAATGCTTTAGTTCACAGATTTTTCTGAGAGCAGAAAAAGGTAGCAATTCTCAAAGTCCATAACGGGAGATGCATTTTTAATGTTCTCATATTTTTAGCATTTCCTATTTATATTTGTCAAAGTAAATTCTTAATGTACAAACAAAATATTTAATAACTTACTGATATATTTTGTTCTCACTGCTAATGTTTGAAACCTATTTGTTCCTTCTTTAAAATATGTAATAGAAAGTCATATTTATTATTAAATATTTTGACAATAGAGAAAAGTACAAATAAAAAACTTTAATTATAACATGCAGCGATGTTTATATCTGATACTTGGGGATATGTTCTAGTCTTGCTTCTATAAAACTATATGAGTTTGTGTAAATATTTTATGTTTGAATTATATCACATATTTGTTATCCACTTTTCATTTGATAAAAGATTTTGTTAATGTATTCTGTACTAATATTTTAATGAAAATATATATTAACATTTCAATTGTTATATATGATTTCATCCAGGGAATGGATATATGTGCATCCAGTAGTATCCTATAGCCAGCTATTTTGGTCCATATTCATTTTTTGATAGTAGAGGTGATACTACAGTAAACACAAATCTTTTAGCACATATTTTGTTACTCTTTAGTCTATATTCCTGTACATAATATCTTGGACCAAATTTTCTGAACAGTAGTTTTGATACAAGAATTGAATTGTTAGTGATTTAAATGACTACAGTGGTCTAGATCCATTTTTCTATACGCTTTATGACATTTTAGGACAAACTGATATCCTGTTATTTTTAAAAATTTTATACTTTTCTTTATACTTATTTTGGAGATATATATATATATATATATATATATATATATATATATATAAAATATCCAAATATATATGTAAAAATAATCCTCAAATTGTTCTTTATGCTTTTTGGGGATGTTTAAATTTTTCATAATAATTTGTAACATAGCTTTATAATTCAAAGGGGGGGTTCTTTCATATGATTGTGTTACAGTGTTATAGATTTTCATGAATTATTGATATCTATGTTGTCAAATGAAGCAGTCTATTTTTCCCACTTTTTCACTTATTACTCTAAAAGTTTTCCCTTAGGCTGTGTTAATCCGTACTTAGAGTTATTTATAAACAAATTAACAGCTGCAATAATAATAAACTAGAGGGTGTATATTCTATTTACCCTAACATATATTTGTATTACTAAGACTTACTACATGTTGTTAGTATGTTCACAATTGGGCACATGAGCCTCTATTTTACACTTTAATGGGAAGTTTTCTGCATAGGAATGTGCAGGAATGAAATTTGACACAGATAGTAACCTGGTTCATTAACCTGGTTCATTGACCCATTGAACCTGGTTCATTGACCTATTGATGTGTATTAGTAATAGAATTTTAACGAGACAAGGAAAAAAGATTTGACTACAGATTAAATTCTGTAGAAATATCTGTGCCATGTTTAAGAAGTCAGCATTTATTTACACAGTGCAGCATTTTGGGGGGATAGATTTTTAAAAGTGTAGACATATAAGGAAGCTCTTAATTTGACAGATTTTTGAAAATATGACAATATACAGTGTTGATAAATGTTTTGGAGAATGGCCACTCCTACACTTTGCTGATAAGAATCTACAATTTTAGAGCCTTCTGGAAAATAATTTGGGAAAATATCCTTAAATCATTCTTAGGACATTATTATCACAATATTTGAGATAATACAGAAAAGACAAAAGCTGGTATCACTTTTTGACATTTTCGTAAGAAATTAAAATGATGTCATACGAGAATAGGAGGATGGCTAGAGATTCTCTGTGTAGAGGAAATTCTTTTTCATGTTACAGTATCTCATTATCTTTCTGTGTATCTGCTTCAACACTGCCTTTAGCTCAATGACAGACATTTGTCTCCAGAAATTTTATCTTCTGTGAATTTCCATTTTTATAGGCAAACACACTTCCAGGAAGACTAAAAGTTTCCCAGATGATTCTGGATTTTATTTACAATTTGGCACCAAAGACATGACAAGAACTTCAGATCTTCTTACAGTAGTCTAGCCTAATAAAATGTATTAAATACTTAGATTCCCTTAAGAAAATGTGAAAGTGAACATTTCATCTCCTGTATGATCAAGAAAGCTGCATTAATATCTAATGCTATAAAACTAAGGGAAAAAATACTCATCAAAGCAACTGTGACTTCTGAACCTTACTACTTAAATGGAGAGTACAAAATAAGTACTGTAACTTTTATTGGGAAACTCTAAATACATGATTAAAAACTCAATACAGGGGTGCCTGGGTGACTTGGTTGGTTAAGCCTCTGCTTTGGCTCAGGTCATGATCCAGGGGTCCTGAGAATAAGCCCCACATGGGTTCCTAGCTCAGTGGGGAGTCTGCTTCTCTCTCTCCCTCTGTTCCTCCTTCCCGTCTCTGTTCTTTTTCTCAAATAAATAAATGAATAAAATATTTTTAAAAATAAAAATAAAGGGGTGCCTGGGTGGCTCAGTGGGTTAAAGCCTCTGCTTTCGGCTCAGGTCATGATCCCAGAGTCCTGGGATCAAGCCCCACATCGGGCTCTCTGCCTAGCAGGGAACCTGCTTCCCCCTCTCTTTCTGCCTGCCTCTCTGCCTACTTCTGATCTCTCTCTGTCAAATAAATAAATAAAAAATCTTAAAAAAAATAAAAATAAAAATAAAAACAATACAAATTACATAATCATTTACCTTGGAATTCCACTTTTATTAAATCAGTTAAAATAAGTAAGTTTTTTAAAAAGTTTTCCCTATAATGATATTAGGTGAAATTCTGAAATTATAGTTTAAAAGTATAAAAAAAATAGTTAAAAAGTGTAAACCATTTAAATGTTCAACAATGAAAGATCTATTGAATTTGTACTAGAGCAAATATTCTGCAGTAATTACAAATGAACATACATATATATATGTATATATATATAAAAATGACATATTTTGAATGGAAAAATGTGCAAAATAGTACACTAAGAACTCTTTTTTTTTTTTTTTTAAAGATTTTATTTATTTATTTGAGAGAGAGAGAGTGTGAGAGAGAGCATGAGCGAGGAGAAGGTCAGAGAGCAAAGCAGACTCCCCATGGAGCTGGGAGCCTGATGTGGGACTCGATCCCGGGACTCCAGGATCACGCCCTGAGCCGAAGGCAGTCGTCCAACCAACTGCGCCACCCAGGCGTCCCAAGAACTCTTTTTTTTTTTAAGATTTTATTTTTATTTATTTGACAGAGAGAGATCACAAGTAGGCAGAGAGGCAGGCAGAGAGAGAGAGAGAGGAGGAGGAAGCAGGCTCCCTGCTGAGCAGAGAGCCCGATGCGGAACTCGATCCCAGGACCCTGAGATTATGACCTGAGCCGAAGGCAGCGGCTTAACCCACTGAGCCACCCAGGCGCCCCAGAACTCTTTTTTATAAAGAAGAATATGCACATAGATATGCTTAGAAAAAAGATTTAATTTTTTAAAATAGTTTTTTGAGGCCTTTGTACTTACATGTAGTTTATATTTTTGCAATAAATACACATTATTTTATAGTAAGAAAAATAAAGGGTGTGAAACATGAATAATTAAAGACAAGATGGAAGAGCTAATGACACTTTAATTTTATAAATCACATAACCAAGTTTGTATTGTTTAAGTTTATTAAAACAGAACCAAAAATAAAACCCATGTCTTTTTTTTTTCTTCACATTTTCGTTCTTTCCTCTGCATAGTAATGGGTTTTATACAGTTTGAATGAGTTTAAGTGTTATTAATTTACATACTGCTTATTTGCTTTTCAAGATATATTTAACCTGGTGCACCTGGGTGGCTCAGTCATTTAAGCATCTGACTTGATTTCAGTTCAGGTCATGATTTTATGGGTCATGAGCAGAGGGAGAGAGAGAGAGAATCTTGAGTAGAATCCCTGCCAAGCACAGAGCCTAAGGCAGGGTTTGATCTTATAATTTCCCTCTCCCCTCAACCTTGTGATCTTTCTTGTTCTCTGTGAATTAAATAAATAAATCTTTAAAAAAAATAAACAAAAAACAAACAAACAAAAAAGATGTGTTTATTCAGATGATTCAAAGACTCCTAAAAATCAGTAATCTAGACCAAACTACATGATTTTTAGGAAATCAAATGAGATAAAATAACCCCACAGCAATGGGGTACCTGGGTGGCTCAGTCAGTTAAGGTCTCATTTTTTATTTCAGCTCAGGTCATGATCTCAGGGTTTTGAGATTGAGTGCCACATTGGGCTCCTCTCTAAGAGTAGAATCCGCTTGAGATTTTCCCCTTCTCCCTCTGTTCTTCCCCTGACTCCTGCAAGCTCTCTCACAATGAACAAACAAACAAATCTTAAAAAAAAAAAAATCCAAAACAGTGAATTATAGGTTTTATTTTGTGTGTGCTAACAGAATATCTATCCTTAGTAAACATGAATACAAATCAAACAGGGGCAGCAAAGGTAAGATTTTGCTCAATTTCACTTTGCCACTGTGGTTTTAGACTTCTGTTTGGAAAGATGGGCCAGTGAAAAGGAATGCTTAGCCCTGATGTCACTGTCAGCAGAGCCCTTCTTTAGGTCATTCTGTTATGCTCTTGGAAAAAAAAAAATAACCAAACTAAAAATGCATTCAAAGATCTGAACATCTATTGTTACAGGACTTGCTTTTGCTGAGAAATCTCTGTTCATTTGCAGTCAATATCTCTGATATGGCACTTTCTGATTTTCTTCTGTTCAGACATTTGAATTAAATTTATGAAGCAGTACAAGGAAGGATGAATACATAAACCATTCTTTAGGTACAACTAACAGCAAGCATAGCACTCCAGCTGAATTATTTTATCCAATACAGAGATATCCTTCCCATTGCGATCCCCTTGGGCATTTATGCAGTAATCACCTATGAACTACTAGCTTTAAAATTGCAGACCTTGGGAAGACTCCAATTAGACAAATTCAAACATCTTTATGATTTCAATTTCTGCAAACCAACACAGAATCTGAATCTCTAAATGTAGAACATCCATTCAAGTGGAAAGTGGGAGGAATAATGAATATAAACAAAAAAAATGAAAAAATAAGACCAGAAGGGACTAGAGCTATTTTTCTGCTTTATTCATCACTGATACTGTCCTTCTTTTAAAGGAATTGAGAGTTTGTATTTAATATCCAATTTAGCTAAAATCTGTTAACATTACTGAGAGTATAAGTTGATTCTTTCCCTAGTTGACAAATTAAATTTGTCAAATTAATATGGTTTAAAAGTGAAGATTAAAGGTTCATTAGCCTAAAAACACTCCAGGTAAATTGTCACTTACTACTTCGAGAAAACATTTGTTCAGAGCTTAGAATGGAACTATGTAATTTCCTTAGTTCATCTTTTCATGCAATATAGTATCTCTTACATTCTGTTTGTTCTTATTCTTATTCTCACACTTTTTCTAGTATTAGTTGTTTCTAGTATTAGTTGTTTTTTTTCTAGTATTAGTTGTTTCTTCATTTTTCTCTCTTCTCTTATCTATTCTTTTTCTCTCCAGGTCTCCTCCACATTTTATCATTTATTATATATGTGTACCTTTGTGTGTGTGTGGAACCACGTGTAAATATATTTATGATGTGTAATATAGAGATTTTATGTGTTATAAGATATCCTCCCCTGTCTTTAATAAGAATTTAGAATGTTGATTTAGAATATGCAGGGCCAAAGATGTGTTTTCTGGTCAGTGAAATTAGAAAGAATCAACTGAATTATGGATCTTTTTTTAGTTAGTATTTTCTGATGTGCTTTAGAAGAAGTAAAAAAAAAAAAAAGATTTGGAGTCTTCAGTAAAAATACTGTTGGTAAAAGTATATGTAACACCAAAATATATGAGATATCAAAATGTATAATCTACAAATACTTTTTTTTTTTAAGATTTTTTTTTTTTAAGTTTATTTGACAGAGAGACATCACAAGCAGGCAGAGAGAGAGAGAGAGGAGGAAGCAGGCTCCCTGCCGAGCAGAGAGCCCGATGCGGGACTCTATCCCATGGACCCTGAGATCATGACCCGAGCCGAAGGCAGCGGCTCAACCCACTGAGCCGCCCAGGCGCCCCCTACAAATACTTTTATAGCATTGCTTAAATACTTTGGTTTCCTTTGTAGCAATATATGTGCCATTTAAAGAGGGCATATGTGGAACAACTGGTTACTGCCTCTTCCTTGAACCATTTCCTCAGTTGCCTTACAGGACAACTTCCCTGGTTTTCCTTTTATCTCACTGTATTCTTGTGTTTCCCCTTGCTTATTTTCCTTTTATCTATGACTATTTAAAGTTGGATGATCCATGAATGTATTTCTTAATCTACTTCTGATTCCTGAATACACTCAGTTAGTGATCTAATGAAATTTTATAGTTGTAAGTAACATCAGTAAGGTAATACCATCAAATTTTATCTGCAGCCAAACATCCTATATGAAATTAAAATTCAAAGATCTAACTGCTTACTTGACATTTTCATTTGATGTTTACTATCTCAATATAGCATATGCAAATTAGAACCCATCATTAATTATTCTGTCCCCAATCTTTTTTACACTCATCATACCCTACCTCATTTAATACAACTTTATCATTCTAGTTCAGGCCAATTTTAGAGATTTACTGATATTCTCTATTCCCTTTGTAAAACAAATTGGATATCCATTGTATTTATTTTTCATTACTAGCAGGTGAATCTTGAGGAGTCTGTATTGATCAGTTGAAAGAATTGTACATTAAACAGATAAGTCCAATGGTACCAAAAGGATTCATATAGCAATCATATAGCAATATAACAATCATATTACTTAATTAAATACTTAATTAAATATTTAAACATTATATGAAATGGCAAATTTCTGAATATATAGGGTTGTTTTGTCCATGAAAATCAAGTGGAGAGATTTCAGAAATATAGATGATGATAGGAAAATTCTTTTTGAATGGGTATAAAAGAGACATCTTGAAAAGTTTGGGAGAAAAGAATGACCTGCCAGGAAGAAAATAATTCTTCAAAATAGCTGGGTGGATGGGGAAACTAAAGATCTGTATTAGATTACAAAATTGGCTACAACTGTTTGAAGTTTCTTCCCTCAAAATGTGGAACATGTACGCACTATCTTGAATTTAAACTAATGATTCTCCTTAAAGATAATAGTTCATTCAGAGTTTCGATTTCCTTTTTTTGTCACTTTGTATTTTAAAAATTTTACATTTCAACCAAAATTTTTAATCTATTGACATGTAAGTATACCAAATGTACCCTAACCATCTTCTCAATAAATATAGGATTATTATTGATATCAAAATTTCATTTCTAATGTTAATGTGTTTGTTCTTTATTTCCTTATTAGTCTTTCAGGAATTTAATAAGTTTAATAAAGTTTTCATACAACTAACAGTCAACTTTTTAATATTCTTTAATGTACATTTGTTTTCTATCTTATCGATTTCTACTCTTCTTTTTATTATTTATTCTTCTACTTTCCTTGCATTCAATCTGTTGTTCTTTATCTATATTCTTTAGGTAGAAACTAATATCACTGATTTTCAGTGCCTTCTTTTCTAAGACACACAGGTGAAGCTAAACTTTTTGCTCCAACCATTGTTTCTGTCAGTATTAGACAACTGTTGATCAGTCATACATTGATGATTTTTCTGTTCAGTTTATTTCTTTTTTTTTTAATATTTTATTTACTTATTTGACAGGCAGAGATCCCAAGTAGGCAGAGAGGCTGGCAGAGAGAGGGGGAAGCAGGCTCCCTGCTGAGTTTATTTCTTAATACCTGTTTTGACTTCTTCCTTGATTAATCAGTCACTTGGAAGAATATTGGTTATGTACATTTAGTATACAGAAGAACACAAAAACATTTGCTTCTATAACAACATCAAGAACAAAGTAATAACCACATAAAATGATAGTCACTTAAAAAACGCTAATTCTTCATAACAGTCTAGCAAAGAGTGGTGCACTTAAGAAAGTTCCAGTGAACCTTGGCACCTTCCATACTTGGTGTAGGCACAGGTGAAGCCATAGGTGAAGAGACAATGGAGAGAGTAGATTAAATCAAGAGTGTTGAAAATGACATGGGCTTGTGAGATTGATTGGAACATGTATGCGTCCCCAAAACAAAAGAAAATCTTTTGTCCTGATACCCCTGACACAATTTTTCCTCCAGAAAATAGCATAAAAAAAGGAGGCGGTTAGAGAATGGGGAGAAATCACATCACCTCATACATTTTTATGATGTTTGCTTTTGGATCCTGGGGATCGACTGAAGATAAATCAAAATCTTAACAAAGTATATCTGAAACTGCTGGGCTTAAATATTGACAATTAAGAAGGTAGAAGCAGCAAAGGATGTTACAGGTTATACTAATTATAGATGAACTCAATCTAACACAAATGGGGCCTGGCTCAACTCAATTTTAGGAAGAATATGAATAAGTAGTTCTTAATCCTAATTTCAGACATGATTAAAGACTTGTATTCCCTTAAAAATCTCTCTATATATAAATATATCTCTTTCTATATAGTCTACAGAATTTACCTAATGTCTGAAGTATAATAAAAATTATAACATGTGCTGGGAAAAAGAGAAATAAAACTCATTATTCAGAAAAAATACTGTCAGTGGAAATAGGTTAACAATTATTTACCTAGTTATTGAAATTAAAAGCATATTGTTTAATATCAAAGAAGCTAAGGGTTTTCAAGTTATATTTTTGTTACTAATTTACAGCATCAATACATGTTTGCAGATAAACGTGCTTGAAATTTTGTAAGAAATTAAAATTTGTGAGGATATCTTTGTGACCTAATACCTTTGCATTTGGACCTCGTGCTATATATGACTGTTAGGTCACTTTTGTAAGTTGTCTTATTCATATTTTTATTAATATTTTGTCTACTATCAGCTAAAAGGAGGCATGTTATAATCTCTTACTGTAATTTAAAACTTGCTAGTTTTCCTTTTGCCATTTTTCTCTATGTATTTTGAAACTTTTAGTCACTGATGCAGATTTAACATTGTGATGTATTCTTTTTGGATTGAACATTTTATTATTATGAATTATTGTTAGTGATATTTTTGCCTTTAAATTCATTTGAGGTGAGTATAGATATTATAGCTTTCCTTGGGTTTGTTTTTTCAGGGATTTTAAATATTCCTTTACTTTAAACATTTCAGTTTTCTGACATTTGAAGGTGTATCTTATAAGTAAGATATAGTTTGATTTTAATATTTATGTGACATAAAATATCATTTCATGTATAGTAGTTGATCAAATTACATTTGAAATAGTTATTATAGTTTGGTTTTGTATTTTATATTTTTCTAATGGCATATATTTTAGCATATTAATGATGTATATCCCCTTTTCTACTTGTTTATTGCATTTTTATTTAGTTTTTAAAAACTTGATTATTTCTTGTTGTTAACTAATTGCTTATACATTTTTTTGTCTACTCTTTGAGAGGTTATTTGTTACCATGTAAATCAAATTATTTTATCAGTAGCCAAAACTTCTAAAGCCTTAGAAACTTAACTTCATTTTGGGGTGCCCTGGTGTCTCTCTGTTGATTAAGCATCTGACTCTTGACTTCAGCTCAGGCCATGATTTCAGAGTTGTGGTGTAGAGCCCCAAGCTGGGCTCTGTGCTGACTATGGAGCCTGCTTAAGAGTCTCTCTCTCCTTCTCCCTTTGCCCTCCCACCACTCTCTCTCTCAAAAAAAATAAAATAAAAATAAAAATAAAAAAACCCTGAAACTTAACTTCATTTTACCCTTTCTGCCTATGTTCCTACTGTCATTCATTTTAGCTATATTTACATTTTAAAGTATGAAAGATTTGTAATTTTGGTATGAGGAGTCAATATTCTTTTATTTATTCACAAATTCATGTATTTGTGTGTTTGTTGATCCCTCTTAGATTGCATAATTCTACCTGGGACTATTTTCACATAAATATGTGGATAAATATAAAATAAACATTTTCTCATTAAAAAAAAAAAAACTAACAAGATAGCCACTGTTCAGGAAAAAAAAATTAGCTATTGTTTGGAAGAAAAATAATGAGAATTTATTGTGAGTTTAATAACATATGGAAAAAATCATGTCAACAATTGCATAAGACTTGTAAGACAGAAAATTGAAATATACTAGTGTACACTTTTGATGTTAGATATGAAGTAGTATAATATATGAAGAAAACTTGTGAAAATTGAAAGATGCAACACCTAAACCAAAAGTGAAACAAAATGTTAGGTTTAAAAGACCAATGGTGAAGACAAAATTGAATACCACCTATATGATCAAATAATCCAAAAGATACTAGGAAAAGAGAAAAAAAAGTCAGAATGTGTTGGACAAGTGGAAAATAAACACCAAGAAGGCACAAGTGAATCTGAACCTATCAATATTTGTACTAAAAGTTAAATGGTCTAAATCTGAACTTTCCAGTACAGCACACATCTGTGACTATTTAAATCTAACTTAATTAAAAAAAATAAAAATTCAGTGTTTTAGTCGTATTAGCCATATTCAAAGGGCAAATATCATCAGTATTGTGTTAGCTAGTACTTGTGTAAATTCACTGATTAAGTGATAACAGTTGCTTTTTAGAATAGATAGAGAAAAGTTATCAAATAGAAGATAAAAATGACACTAGTTTCACATGGAATAGGTCACAAATGCTGGGCTATAAAATGTCTCAGTAAATTTTAAATGAAATATATGCGAAGTATGTTTTTAAATGTAGTGGGATTAAATTAGAAAACAATTACAGAATGAATAGGAGAAAAACAATAAATTGAAATGTAAACAAAGTTGAAGAGGAAATAAAAAGTATAATGAAAGGCCAGCATTTGACTGAAATAGATCAAATTGTAATAGAAGACAGAAACTGCTAGTTTGGTATTGAAAACAAAAACAAAACCTGCCTTTACCAAAGAATTTGAACCAGCAGAGTATGAGATTTCAAGTTGCTCCACATCTTTACCAGCACTTGGTATGATCGGTCATCTTAATTTAGGCATTCTAATAGGTATGTAATGGTATCTCGTTGTGGTTTAAATTTGCATTTCTCCAGTTACTAATGACTACAGTTTCACTTTTTTAAAGCATATTTGGAGAACTGTCAGTTTTAATTTCATTAACCAAAAGTGCTTATTAAATAAAATATATTCTTAAAATATACCTTGTGATGATAACACATTTTTGTGAAAGTAGTCACTTATAATATCATGTCAGTGGTATGGTGGTACCACTGCAGCTTCCATAATTTAAATAAATAATGATAATATTCATTTAGTGAGTTTTATGAGATACCAGATTTTTTTTTTTTTTTTTTACACATACAAGTTCATTATCTAAAATCTTTAAAAGGGGTGCCTGGGTGGCTCAGTTAGTTAAGCATCTGCCTTCGGCTCAGATCTTTTTTTGTTTTTGTTTTTTAAGGATTTTATCTATTTATCAGATAGAGATCACAAGTAGGCAGAAAGGCAGGCAGAGAGAACGGGGGAAGCAGCAGAGGCTTTAAATCACTGAGCTACCCAGGCGCCCCTTGGCTCAGGTCTTGATCCCAGGGTCCTGGAATCAAGTCCCTCATTGGGCTCCCTGTTGTCAGGGAGCCTGCTTTTCCCTCTCCCTCTGCCTGCTGCTCCCCCTACTTGTGCTTTCTCTCTCTCTCTCTCTCTCTCTGTCAAATGAATAAATAAATAAAAATCTTTAAAATAATTTTAAAAAGTACATATAAAGTGTCATCACTAAAAAAACAAACTAGACAGAATCTTTCAGTGATGTCTGTGTATTTGTGATGGGTTTGGCTGCACACAAGCATTTAGGAGATTCTCAAGATTCACGGCATTAAAGAGTTCATGTAAATTAGACAAATCACTAACACAGAATGTACTTTTTTTCCTTGGTCAAAAATTACAACTCCCAGCAATGCTGTTATATTTGGCTTGATCTGAAGATTAATTGATTTTATTTTGATAGAATAAATTAATTTATAAATTGTGATGGCAGTTTATGATTTCCTAAAAAATCCCAACCAACCAAACAAAAAAACAACTATGGATTGAGATATAAAAGTTCTCCAGAGGGGTGTCTGGGTGGCTCAGTCAGTTAAACATCTAACTCTTGATTTCAGTTCAGGTCAAGATGTCAGGGTCCTGAGCTCCAGACCCTCAATAGGCTCCATGCTAGGCATGGAGCTTGCTTAAGTTTCTCTCTCTCCCTTTCCCTCTGTTCTGCTCCCTTTCCCCCCCACAAAAAAAATTTCCAGAGAAAATGCTAGAGACACTTGTTAAAATGAAACTTAGATAAAAATGTGAGAAAACTGTAAACTTTTAGTCAATTGTATTCATTATGAAGCAAGTTTGACTCTCATTTTATCCTATTAAAAAAATTTCTAATATAATCATATTTAAAATCAAAAGGCATTATATGTTATACATAATTACTGTATTCTATTGCATAATTGAGTACATTAATTGACCTTAACAGAAATACTTCTGCTATTTTAGAAATATATTTAAAATTATTAAGTGGTATTTAGAATGCAATCATTGGAAGCATTTATACATTTTTTCTTGGTTGATTTCATTTTTCAACTCTGGATGTCTTTAAATTTTGCTTAAATTATTTTATTGATTTCTGATGGCCTTATACTACTCAGAAACAAAAGACAATACTTTACCAAGTTTTGGAACATTTCCTCTTTCTCACAACTTAATCAGTTTTAAATTATAATCTTTAAACTTTAATTTTTGTTATTCATATTTAATTGTGGCTTCATTTTATATGTTATATTTAAATCATAAGAACGTTTTGCTTTTTAATTTATATTTATATTTTATTATTAAAGATTTATTTTTATTTGTTTTTAAAGATTCTATTTATGTATTTGAGAGAGAAAATGAGAGAGAGCCAGAGAGAGCATGAGGGGAGGGTCAGAGGGAGAAGCAGACCTGCTGCTGAGCAGGGAGCCCAGTGAGGGACTCAATCTTGGGACTCCAGGATCATCACCCAAGCTGAAAGCAGTTGCTTAACCAACTGAGCCACCCAGGTCCCCCATATTTATTTATTTTTAAAGAAAGAGAGAGAGAGACAGCAAGGTAGGGTGAGGGAGAATCTCAAGTAGACTCTGCAGAGAATGTGGAGCTGGACATGGGCCTCAATCTCATGACCCTGAGATCATGACCTGAACCAAAATCAAGAGTTAGATGCTTAACTGCCTGAGCCACCTGAGTTTCCCTAAATCATAAGTACATTTTTAAAAAAAAATATTTTATTTATTTTTATTTGACAGACAGAGATCACAAGTAGGCAGAGAGGCAGGCAGAGAGAGAGAGAGAGGAGGAAGCAGGCTCCCTGCCAAGCAGAAAGCCTGATGTGAGGCTTGATCCCAGGACCCTGAAATCATGACCTGAGCCAAAGGCAGAGGCTTTAACCCACTGAGCCACCCAGGCATCCCCATAAGTACATTTTAAATGTTACTTAATGCTGTCATGAAATTTAAAGAAAGACCAATAGTTCAATCATTGGTATTCAGTTTTAATACAAGCTTATTTAAAACCAAATCACAATAAATGCATTTAGTTTCTTAAGATGACTTGCACACACATAACTTCTACCTTCTCATGAATATAATTTTGAGGGGCAAAATAGTACAAAAGTGTTTCTTATTGTGTATGCTGTGTCAATGTGAGTGGCTAAATAGGTAATTCAAATGTTTGGCCTATTCATTTCATATTAACTTCAAAAAAATTAGTAAATTTGCTGAATGAGAATATTTGCAAAGCATATATAATTGTTGAGAATATATTCTTTTTTTTCCCCCAAGATTTTATTTATTTATTTGACAGAGAGAGACATCACAAGTAGGCAAAGAAGCAGGCGGTGTCGGGGGGCTGGGAAGAAGGCTCCCCGTTGAGCAGAGAGCCTCATTCGGGGCTTGATCCCAGGACCCTGAGACCAGAGCTGGGCTGAAGGCAGAGGCTTAACCCACTGAGCCACCCAGGCACCCCGAGAATATATTCTTAATATTTATTTAATTTATTTAATATTTTTATTTAATATTTTAATATTTATTTAATATTTTTCAATTTTATAAGAACTGCATTCTTCAAAGTCAAAACCTAGGAGCTTTGCGTTATTAATTATTGTTATAAACATAAATATGTATGTAGTTATACATGTAACTATATATAATATCTAAGTAAATATATTTATGTTATATGTCTATGTATATCTATACATATGACTATATACATACAATTATTCATAACTGGATAATTATAATTATGATTATACACACATAATTAATTATCTAATACTATGTAAAAAATTATCCCCAAATTTACCAGCTTCAAGCAATACACATATATTATCTCACAGTTTCTGTAAGTCAAGCATTCAGGTATGGCTCCGCTGGCTCTTCCACTTCAGGATATGTCATACGGATGCCATTAAGGTATGGACAGAGGCTACAGGCTAGAGTGTCTCTTGAGGTTAGAATTTGACTGGGAAGGATATGTTTACAAGATCACCCATCTTTTTTTGGTCAGGATTCATTCCTTATAAGCTGCTCTACTGAGACCTCAGTTTCTCAGATGCTGGCTGAAGGGCTTTGTTAGCAGTTCCTTGCCATGTAAGCCTCTCTATAAAGCACATCACAACATGACAGGGGCTTAGTAAGAAGTCCAGAGACTGCAAGCAAGAAGAAAATCACAGAAATTTGTAACTTAATTATCCACTGATATTCCATCACTTTTGCTAAATTGATTTTTTATTAATGTGAATTGTGATGTTGAGGTGTGGAGATTTCCAATTTCCAACCTTATACCATTAGGCAAATTTTGATTTTTTCTTTTCTCTTGCTTTCTCCTGAGTCACTCTCCACTATATTTCCTAAAGAATTATTTTTCTTGGGGTGCCTGGATGACTCAGTGGGTTAAGTGACTGTCTTTGGCTCTTAGGTTATGATCCTGGAGTCTCAGGATTGAGTCCTGCATTGGGCTCCTTGCTCAGTGGGGAGACTGCTTCTCCCTCTGATCCTACCTGCTCTAGTACTCTCTCTCTCTCTCTTTCTCAAATAAATAAATAAAATCTTTAAAAGAAAAGAAAATATATATTTTTTCTCTTAAAAAATCAGAAAGTAGGGAGCCTCTCTCAGTGCTTATAAGTTTAGAGAGGAGCTTTCTGACTTTCAGTGCATTCTTTGTGGCATCAGTCTCCAATATATGCAGTTATCACAGTAGTTCCTCCATAAAAACACATGCCTTTCTCCAGGATGAAAATCTAGTAAATAAGATTTTACCCACCTTGTTACACAGATGACATATATCTTGGCATTCCATCTAATATATTGCAACTACAAGCAAAAATGCTACATACTTGTCATGTATGTATCCAATTATGGATATGCCACACACTTGTTATATATGTATTCAGTTATGGTCATTTTTTTTCTTATGATTTTTCTTACCAACCATTCTATGAAATGATCATAGAAGAACTGGATCCCCCAAAGGCAGGAGCAAAATTTTAGTTAAAAAATAACTGCAAAAAATAAAAAGAGATTTCCATAATTCTCAATGTAATTTTATTAATAGAATTTAGTTCAAGGCATCATAAGATGTGAAGAAATTTTTCTATTTTAAGGGTAGATAAGCTCAACTATTAGCAGTAATACCTTCAAGAATTTCTTAATGAAAACATTATCTCCATCCAATGTCTGTTTCTTAAGTGAAGAATATGGTCATTAACTCTGAAATTTAGAAAAATTTCCAAGATCAAACCTTTTAGTGTTTCATCAACAAAATCAGCCATTTTTGATGCCTAAATGCTTTTTAAACATTTTAAGACTTCATACTTGAGTTTCTTAATTTGATTTTAAAAGTTTTGTGAGGTGATAGTGATGACAATAGTAATAAGATTATTACTAATAATGTAACAAGGTGTGTATTTTCAAAAGAAGTTACCTTATCTGGGCATTAAGGTGTATTTGAGTCTGTATGGATGTTAAAAATGTTTAATTTATTATTTAATTTACATAATGGACTAAAATCAGTTGTATTCCTCATTTAAAAATGTCTATTTTTGAGCACTAGTTATACCCCAGCCATAATTTTAATGTCATTCACACTTACTTCCATTAATTCTTACAAAAATCCTTGGAGATGGCAAAGTTATTTTGTTTTTGTCAATAAAAAACCTGAAGCACCCAAAGCTTAAACATCTTGCTGAAGGTTATACAGGTACTAGAAATACGAGTGAAGATTTGAAGATTTGTAATTTTTCTCCTGGGTCCTTACTACTGATATAACAGTTTATTGCCACTCTGATTTATCATTTAATTATTATTGATGATTATGTTTATTGGTATTTATTAATAAGATTTTTCTCATATATATTAAAAGTAGAAATGGATGAATTGAAAATAAGGAACAACAGTAAAGGATTTTTTTTGAGAGGGAAAGAGAATAAAACAAATCATCCAATTATTATAGTTTCTCATCTCTAAGTTTAGATGAATCGATGCCATAACAAAAAGGAAATCATTAAAGGAATCTAATTTTTTATCATCCAGAGCCTTTATTTAACTATGATCTCTTTCAAATCTTTTCTAGTTGGATGTTAGACTGCTTTAACATGAGTACTACATTCTCATGAGGTATATTCATAGGCAGTTAGATCATCCTTAATTTAATATAGTAACTGTAGGAAGTTTGTAAAGACATGGTTGAGTGTATTAGAGAGAAAAATAATTCATCAGTATTTTTTACCATGTAGAAGCTCTCTTTGAGGGTTTACTATCTCTTCTAAAGGACAAACATCTTTGCTTCACTTTTTTAAATGTAAAAAGTTATTATTCATATCTCTGTATATATGTTTTAAGATTTTATTTATTTATTTGTTAGAGAAAGAGAGAGAGAGAATAAGCAGAGAGAGTGGCAGAAGGAGGGAGAAGCAGGCTCCCCACAGAGCAAGGAGTATGATGTGGGTGGGACTGGATCCCAGGACCCTGGGATCATGACCTGAGCTAGAAGGCAGAGGCTTAACCAACTGAGCCACCCAGGCATCCCTCATCTATGTATATATATATATATTTTTACCATTATAGCAGGTTTCAACCTTAAAGTCATATTCATTTAACTCAACATTGGTATTTGTTTTCAATAATTAGAAGACATAAAAATATCTGAGTAAATCTGACCAACCCAATTTTGTATACAAAAAGACTTCTGCCCTTAGAGAAACTTCTTGAGCTTTGTGGGCTTTAAGAATAATATATCTACTGAAATTTTCTTTAGAGAATCTTATTGATCTTTCACAAATACCTATTTTATTCCATCACCATGAGGATGCCTCTTTTTTTTTTTCTTTTTAAAAGAATTTTTTCTATTTATTCATGAGAGACATAGAGGCAGAGGCAGAGGGAGAAGCAGGCTCCCCTCAGAGCAAGGACCCTGATTCAGGACTCAATCCCAGGACCTAGGGATCATGACCTGAGCTGAAGACAGATGCTTAACCAAATGAGCCACCTAGAGATCCAGGATGCCTGCTTTTATAGCAACACTCACCTACCACCTTACCATTCTCCTGTCTCTAGGCACTGAATGTCATTAATCTGTTCTTCAATTCTATAGTTTCATCATTTCAGGGATATTGTACAAATATAATGTCATTATATTTTACTTTTTAATTACATATAATGTCAATTTACTCAATGTTTTATTGAAATATGTTTTTCTAAGATGATATCATTGGGGAGACTGAACTGGATAAAGGGATCCCCCATATTATTTTTTGTAACTGCATGTGCATCTAAAATTAGTCAATATAGGGGGCCTAGGCAGCTCAGTCAGTTAGGCAAGTGACTCTTTTTTTTTTTTTTTTTAAAGATTTTATTTATTTATTTGACAGAGAGAGATCACAAGTAGGCAGAGAGGCAGGCAGAGAGAGAGGAAGGGAAGCAGGCTCCCCGCCAAGCAGAGAGCCGGATGCGGGGCTCGATCCCAGGACCCTGAGATCATGACCTGAGCCGAAGGCAGTGGCTTAACCCACTGAGCCACCCAGGTGCCCCTAGGCAAGTGACTCTTGATTTCAGTTCAGATCCTGATCTCAGGGTGGTTAGATTGAGCCCCCTGTCAGGCTCTGCCCTGAGCATGGGGTCTGTTTAAGATTCTTTCTCTCCCTCTCCCTCTGTTTCTGCCCCTCCCCACCTGCTTTCATGTACTCTCTCTCTTTTTAAAAATAAATAAATAAAATATTTAAAACTACTTAATATAAAAACAACAATTAAAACAAAGTAAAACAAAAACAAAGTGAAGGGATCCAAAAGTAATTATAGGTACATTTTAGGAAATACACTCCTAAGTACTATTTTTAGATGCAGTACCTGGTCCTAAACTGTAGAAAAAAAAGTTCTGTAAAAGACATTATTTTGTTAACTGGCAAAATTAGAATGTGTTTAGAATAATTAAATAAAATGCCATTATGATGTTAAACATACTAAAAATGATAACTATACTACAGGTATGTAAGAGAATATCCTTATTCTTAGGAAATATTTGCTGAATTATAAATTAATTAATTTTAAAGATCTTATTTATTCATTTGAGACAGAGAGATACAGAGAGAGAGAGAGAGAGAGCATGAGCAGGGGGAGAGACAGAGGGTGAAGGAGAAGCAGTGTCCCTGCTGAGCCAAGAGCCTGTGAAGGGGCTCAATTCCAGGACCCTGGGATCATGACCTGAGCTGAAGGCAGACGCTTAACCTCCTGTTTCACCCAGGCACCCCTCACTGAATTATTTAAAGCTAAAATGCCCCACTATAAGTGACTTACTCTCAGATATTTGAGAAAAAAAAAAATGTCTGTGTGTGTGTATGTGTATGTATAAGGAGAAAGTACAGGTACACAAATGAAAATGAAAATGTAATATAGTTTGATCTGGACAAAAAGCATATGAGTGTTCTTTGTATTAATCTCATTGTTATAATCTTTCTCTAAAATTGAAGCTATGTGTAAATAAAAAGTAAAAATTAATACAAAAAATTCTATAATAATGCATTTGTTTACATATATACTTTTAGAAGTAGAAGCTATTTACTACCAAAAAAATCTTATATTTAGTATTCCAGATGAAGAATAAATTACATGTTTTAGATATGGTATAGAATTCATAATTTTATTTTTAAAAATTCTTAAATTTATATATTTATGTTTAGAATTCATAATTTTAACAAATGAGAGAGCTCAAGAGAATGAGGAGACAAGCCACAGGCTGTATGAAAATGTTTGCCAATGGCACATCAGTTAAAAGACTGTTATCCAAAATATAAAAAGAACACTTAATACTCAACAACAAGAAAATAAATAACTTGATTTAAAATAGGCAAAAGAGGGGCACCTGGGTGGCTCAGTGGCTTAAGCCGCTGCCTTTGACTCAGGTCATGATCTCAGGGTCCTGGGATCGAGTCCCGCATCGGGCTCTCTGCTCAGCAGGGAGCCTGCTTCCCTCTCTCTCTCTCTCTCTCTCTTCCTGCCTCTCCGTCTACTTGTGATCTCTCTTTGTCAAATAAATAAATAAATAAAATCTTTAAAAAAAAATAGGTAAAAGACCTGGAAAGGCACCTCATCAAAGAAGTTATACAGATGGCAAATAAGCATGTTGGGACAAAATGACCAACATCAAACGTTATTAGGGAATTGCAAATTAAAACAACAAAGGAATACCAATCTGTACTTATTAAAATGGTAAAAATTCAAGACACTGATATAACCAATTATTAACAACAATGTATATCAACAGGAACTCTCCTTTGCTGGTGGGAATGTAAAATAATACAGCCATATCAAAGATAACTTTGCAGTTTCTTACAAAAAAAATGTTGTGGGTATAAAGGAGGGCACATGTTGGGATGAGCACTGGGTGTTATACATAACTAATGAGTCATTGAACACTGCATCAAAAACTAATCATATACTATACATTGGCTAATTGAACATAAAAAAAAGTAAACATACTCTAGCCTTCACATTCCTCAGTGTTTACCCAATGTACCTGAAAACTATGTACCTACAAAATATGCTTACTGTGGTTTATAGCAGATTTGTTAATAATTGCCAAAACTGGGAAGCAACCAAAATGTCCATCAGTAGGTGAATGGATAAACTATGGTTCTTCCAGACAATGAAATATTATTCAATATGAAAAAAAAATGAACTACCAAGCAACAGAAAAATACGAAAGAAACTTAAATGCCAGTTTCTAAGCGAGAGAAACCAATCTGAATAGCTATGGATTAGCCTATGATTTCAACTATATGTCATTCTAAAAAAAGCAAATCTCTGACTGGGCACCTGGCTGGCTCAGTGCGTTAAGCCTCTGCCTTTGGCTGGGGTCATGATCTTGGGGTCCTGAGATTGAGCCCCACATCGGGCTCTCTTTTCAGCAGGGAGGCTACTTCTTCCTCTCTCTCTGCCTGCCTCTCTACCTACTTGTGATCTCCCTGTCTTTCAAAATAAAAAATAAATTTATTTAAAAAAAAAAAGCAAATCTCTGGAAATAGTAAAAAGAACAATGGTTGCCAGAGGTTGGGGAAGGGAGGGATGTATAGAACACAGGATGTTTAGAACAGTAGAACTATGTATAGTAAGATATACACTATTATGGTCTTGGGCACATATACATTATACATTTGTCCAAACCTGTGGAATGAAAAGTACCAAGAGTATACTCTAATGTAAGCTATGGATTTTGGGTGATAATGTTGAATTAACAGAGGTCCATCAATTGTAGTATATATGTCGGTCTGGTGGGAGATATTGGTAATGGATGAAGTTATGCATTTGTTGCAGCTGGGGATATATGGATCTCTTTGTACTTGAATGTCAATTTTGCTGTGAATTTAAAACTGTTTTAAAGATCAAAGTCTATTTTTGGGGCATCTGGGTGGCTCAGTTAGTTATAGGTCTGCCTTCAGCTCAGGTCATGAGCCCAAGGTCCTGGGATGGAGTCCCACATCGGTTCCTTGTTCACCTGGGAGTCTGATTCTCCCTCTGCCTTTACCCCTCCTCCCTGATCATGTGCTCTCTCTCTCAATCTCTCTCAAATAAATAAATAATTTAAAAAAAAAAAACTTAAAAAAATAAGGTTTAAAGTATTTCTTAAAAAAACTATTTGCTATGCTTAATTGCTGCCTATTGTCAATATAATGCTGTATTATTATTGATACAGCTTTTTTATTAATACTTAGTATGTGAAAAATAAAACAAATGGTCATTTGTTTATTTAATTGAAAGTGTTTTATAAGTTGGGTAAGAATTAGAAGCTCAAGGAGGGCCAGTGGTGCAATGGATAACGCGTCTGACTACGGATCAGAAGAATTAGAAGCTCAGTAAGAGTTGGGATAGACCTACGGTTATCTCCATTTTGTGGAAAATATTTAGTTCAGTGTGGGTATTCTGATTATATTAAAAAAAAATCCTACATTTCTCTATGCCAGACTGGGTGAAGAAAAGTGGAAAATTTTCAATCACATTTGTAACATAACTGATAGGTATTGAATAAATCTATTTTTCTAAGAAATATTGCACAGAATAAAATAGATATATAAGCATGCTTAAAGGGTAAAATGTTATAAGATAGTTTTGGGGAAATAAATTAATGTTATGAATTTTCAAATATTATTTTTTGAATTTGTTTTATGTTTTAAACACCAGTCAAATCTCTTGCCCTAAATATATTAGTGTGGCTTATCAGCTAATCAATTCAAATTTGGAAAGTCCTCCCATCTATATTAAAAGCTTGTTCTCAATTACATACTGAATTAAATAAGAGGTAAGAAGATTCCAAGAACTGGAAATTTATAGTTTCATTATTCTGAAAAATTAAATCTAAAAATGTGTAAAAATTCGCATTAATCATTTAGTTTCAGCACATAAATGTAAATGGATTGGAACTGAAATTCACTTCAGACTGTAATAATTACCCAGAAACACTGCATGAGCTTCATTACATCCGTTGTTTAATAAAAGTGAGGAGCACAAGGGACCTGCCCAAATCTGCACAAATAAGAGGATTATAGTATTTAATCAGCACAAAATGGTCACCATAAAGCTCCATTAAGAAGCATCTTCCAAAAACAAAATCAGGGATGATGATCTTGAAAATGAAATCCATTTTCAAGTTGACAATCGCTTTAACAAAATGCAACTAATTTTTATGCAGCTCTCTTTCATGTTCTTTTTCTGTATATAAAAAATTAGTAAGGAAAAAAGAATAAAGAAATTATCAGAAACACCAGTAGCATTCAGTATTTTTATTTAATATACAGCATTTTCCAATTTCTAATTTTGTATGATTCATGCTATTAAATAGCATCTTTTAAGAAGTTACTTTAGGAAATACCTCTAGCTCTTAGGGGATATGGTCTATCACAAATTTTGTGATAGACAATGAAAGGTATATTTCTCATTCTCTACACAGAATGAATCAGAGTACATTCTATTAGAGACAAACTGGAGGCTCTGAACTTTAGAATTTTGTTGAGAACTTTCTGTATATTATTATTAAACACAGACAAACTTTTAAGCTGTACTCTTTTAATTTAAAGGATCACCCAAGTGATACAAGGTTTATATTCCTGTGAGTAGTTAAAGTCCACATCATTCATATTACACTGCTTTATAGGTACCTTATTAATGCAGTAATAATAGATATGCCATTAAAATTAATTTTAATCTCTTTTTTCATGCCAGGATATATATTACTTTTTAATAGGCAGCACTTTTAAAACATTATGAAATTATCAATTGCCTAGTGCACAGTATAAGTTTAAGGTGTATACCATAATGACTTGACTAAAGTATCTTATGAAATAATTATCACAGTAAGTTTAGTTAACATCCATCATCACACATATATACAAAAAAATAAAAATTTTTTTTTTGTTAGGGATCACAGGATTAAGATGATGTTAATCCTTTTAGGATTTACTCTCTTAACAACTTTCAAATATATATTCATCTGTGTTAACTATAGTCATCACATTGTATAGAACATCCCTAGTATGCAGTTGTCTTAAACTGGAAGTGTGTATCTTTTGACTACCTTCATCCAATTTCCTTAACCACCTTCATCCAATAACATAATTTTATTAATATTTCTCACGTGCTGTCATGGTAATTACAAGTCTTCTTGGTTATTTCTTTTTCCAGTTGTCTTAAGACATCTTCAGAAGTATCTCCCATGTGCTCAGCAATACGTGTAGAGGAATTTTCTTTTAATACACTATAAAGTGCATCTATATACTATGTACTCCTCTCCTTTTCAACTTTATATTATTTAATGCTAGAGATTTTACTAGTACTTATTATACCCATAAAAGGTTGAATGGAAAGTGAAATAACACTGCCAAATGCATACCCCCAATTCCTGTGTATGTGGAGGCACTCTCCTCTGTTTTCACCACCCCTCCGCATGTATTTCCACCATTAAAATAGGTGTGGAGAGTCCAAATATCTGCCAGTTATGTGAAGAAAGTTCAAAATCCCAGTGGGGATTTGGGCTATCTGGGTTGTATATCAGATTATAAAACATAAGTATATATAGTCCTGGCAAAAGCCAGACTCTTCTCTCAAAGCTCTTTTGGAAGAATTTATTTTATAATATAGTAATAATTTGTGATTTGCTCTTTAATTTACCTTAGTTATTATTTTTGCCTCATAGTTAATTGAACATTATAAATAATAAAATCTACTGTTATGTATATTTATAATTTCCTTATTTTATTTTATATTAAGACAATGGACTCCTATCTTGGTTTTTATTACATATTAATTTTTAAAATAATTTTATATTTTATATTTATTTCTTTTATTCATATGCCATTTGTTTCATACCTGTTATAGTGAACATAAAACTTAATAGTAACATAATACATAACAATGTTAAAATTTTTAAATATATAAAAATACTAAAATTAAGATGGAGATGTTACAGTGCTAAGAACTGGGGACTCAGAAGTGCTATAAAAAATCTTCTCCAATGAACTTAAAATCTTCTGGAGAATAGATGTGCAAAACAGAAGTTTACATAAATAGTTAAGGGTGCTGATTGTGAAAATTTCTGCTATTATTTTTAATACTTAGCATTTACTTAAGGGCTTCCTGTAAGCCACACACTAAGAAGGCTCATCATAACTTTTAATAACTGAATGTAAGGGCTAGAAAACAAAGCAAAACAGCTAGTTTTGGGGCTTGAGAAACTGGGACTGTGATGGCACAATTCAGGAACACCACAGACGGATTGGTTTAGGAAAAGCATTTATAATTGCAATTTTGGACAGATTATTTGATATGCTTGTGAGATTTCTAGGAAGAGATGTCCCAGGGAAGTGTCTTGGAGACCTTAGCAGGAACAGTCTCACTGAAGTAGTGGAGTCTGAAGACAAATTAAATTGGATGGAGGAGTGAGTCTGAAATAAGAAATAGAAACAGAAAGCAAATACAAAAGTTCATAAGGAATAAAACATAAAATAAATGAGAGGTAGAGGGTGAACTGGAGAACAGAGTCACAGAGTGTCTGCATTTATATTGGAAAGAGCTAACATGTAAGACATGGGACCACACTGAAAGGAAGAGTCCAGGATAACAAGATAAATGGTGCATCCAGAGGCTGTGACAGAAAGTATGTAAACAAATGCTTGAGAGGATAAAGGGGACATGATAAAACTAGGGTCAAAGTAATTGGCTGCATATAAAACCAGAACCATTCATACATTAGAATCGTAGAGAAAGAGGTCCAGGTAAATGCACACATTGATTTGTTGGTGGCAAGTTGAGAGACTTTTGGCCAGATGACCTCTCTTCTCTTTAAAGTAGATCTGAGGTCATCTAATAAGTAGCTTGAAAAAAAGCCAAGAAGCTTTAAAATAGTGATGGAGGAGAATTAGAGAGTAAGTTGCCAAAGGAAATAGTAGTGTTGCTGATTACAACTAAAAAGCTAGTGGTGACCAGGAGCTTATAGTGATGTCATTGTTCTAGGCAATATGATGGACATGACCGACATGACTCAGCTATTTTGGATAGGCACAGGAAAGACACTTGGTTTCAACCAAGGTTGTTGTTCTACTGGGTAAGTGAGAAGAAATGATTAGCGCATTTAGGACTTTATCAAGAGAGTATTAATAATGATGTTAAGGGATATGAGCAGTACATAGGAGAGTTTAGCCTGGTCCTCCAAATAGCATTTAACATTCATTTTCTTAGATACACAAATTATAATTTATGACAGAACTGATTTATGAAAAAAAGGACTTGGCAAATTAAAATAATTAAAAACCAGAGAAGAAGGGCAAAGATAATCTTATTAAGGTTATCTGCTCATGAACAGATTTAACCAAAAATGTCCAGAAACCTCCTTGGGAAAAATTGGGAGTGTTTCCCTGATCTTTAAGAAGGCCTGTGACTAGTTAATATTGGTGTGATGACTGCTCATCCTTTATAATATGCTCTAACCTTTCCTTTGAGATATTCTTTAAATAGGGAGCTGTGAATATAGTGCTTTAATTAAGCCATCTCTTCTTTATAGTTCTGATCTTATGTTTGAATTTTTCTGTGGAGAATCAGCTACACTTTAAAAAGGTTTAGAATCTTTCCTTATTTTGCATCTTTTAAATACTTATGTTATATGAATGAATATTTTATCTCCATGCTACAGTGGAAAATTCTCCCTCTAACATTTATTAAATTTGTTTATCAAACATCTTAAAAAAAAAAAAAAGTTGAAAAGTACCAGAAAATAATTTAATATGATGAAGTGTATGTGTATGTGGGTGGGAAGGGGGAGGATGTGTGAATGAAGGTGGGGGGTGGGGCCACATGGATATAAGGATGTGATCATTTATGTAAATTCACACATTCTAGTCTAGCAGTATAAAGTTCAATAGTAAAGTAAGTATGAGGGTTGTGGGTTCATAGCTGCAGTCACCAAAAATTTAAAGCTTAAAACAGCAATAGAGCATGACTGATATGTGAATAAAGAATTAACCAAGTACTTGAAAAATCCAAACTTTGCAAGAATGCTACACACTGTGATATTTTTGTTACTCTTTCTTTGTCAGGTGTAGTGGAAATAGTTGTGAAGCAGAGCATCAATCCTGGTTAAGTGCTTTCTAATTACTGTCAATAATTCCTATCACTAGCCAGAAAGTGTTGCCTTAATCATGTTCATTTTAACAGTGATAAAAATACATTTTTTTGCTATAAAAATGCCATTTTTTCTATCACTAATTTTGGATGGTAATGTCTATTATAAATTATGAAGATAAAAAATTTGCTGAGAAATAAGAGGATTCTATAAAAATTTTTTTGACTGCCTACCACTCAACATAAGTAAACATAGAACAGATTGCAAAATAATGACAAAATCAAATTTTAGTTGGTTAAGAAATTTTATTTTATAATGTTTCAAAAAATAACTTTAGACAACATAATGATTATGGAAGGAGGACAATTTCTTATTAAAAAAAAAAGAAATGCAAAAATGTGTTTGCCTGATGCTTAGGGAAAAAAGTCAACCTCCCATATCCTAGTAATAACAAAATAATTCAAAGTAAAGCGAAAAGTAGTACCAATAAAAACCAAACAAGAATGTGCTGTGAGATGAGAACTTTGTAGGGTTTTATGAGATAGAAAACTGACTGGATAAAACAAAAGAAATACCTCACCAGTGTGGTTCACTATCTAAATGGGGAGAAAAAAACAAAACTGTCAACAGTAAGGGAAAATGTCACCAAATGTCAGAACTAGAACTCCTACAAAATAAAGCAGAATGTTTTGCTAGAGATAAAAACTGCTGCACAAAACTAGTGGAACTCTATAAGTCAAATTCATGAAAAAGGGACACCTCTATAGGCTGCAATGTCAATATTAATAAACAAAGTCAAATAGAACTACCACATTAAAGTAGTAATGAAAAAAGGAACTCATCTCCAATTGCTAGCTTTTGCAGCAATATGTTATTGTGGGTTCTAGAAGGTGGTGGTAGGGGGGAAATAGAGGGAGAGATGAATCATGATGGATTATGGACTCCAGGAAAACAAACTGAGGGTTTTAGAGGAGAGGGGTGTGGGGGATGGGTGAGCCCAGTGATGGGTATTAAGGAGCGCACAGATTGCACGGAACACTGGGTGTTATATGTAAACAATGAATCATTGAACACTACATCAAAAACTAATAATGGTGAGTAACAGAACATTAAAAAAAAATAAGGAAGGTGGTGGTAGTGAGGAATACCATAAGGAAGAAGAAATAAAGTATTAGGAAAGTGAGTATATAGAAGAGAGGAAAGAAGCATTGATCAGTAGATATCACAATTTGTTTCAAGCATGAACAACTGTGAATAATAGGTACCATAAATGGAGCCTGATAATATGGCAACAACTCTGCTAGCCACTTGTAAGATTATACCATTTTATCCTCATAATAATTTTAGAAATGTTTTTTATTTTAGAGATAAGAAGACTAGATCAAAAAGCACATCATTAATTAACTAGCATCACATAGTGACTAAGTACCTGGAGTATGATTCCAGCCAACATACATTATTTTGAAGTGTAATGTATCCAATCATTTTCTTGTATTGTAATTTTTCTGCTCACCTAATTTGTTTAGGTAATGAAGCTGTGATATTCTGCTAAAATTTTTTTAAAAATATGACCAATGTTTTCACAAAATGTGGAATGAAGAATTACTGATTATTAATAGAGAAAGTATATTTCCATATTAAATACTTAGCAGATAAGTCCATATTATAATTGTAAAAATATGAGTGTGATATGAAATTCTTATCAGGTAATAAACTCTGGAAGGTCAAAAGTTACCAAGTGGAAAATTTGAGCATAGTGGAAACTTATTTTGGTCCCTGTAGAATGACTGATGATTTTGTCAAATAATCTGGCCTCTGGGTAAGATAGTGTCATATTAACCAGTGAAATTTTAGAAAATATTTGTTAAACATCAGGGCTCTGTTTTAGCTTGGCTGCTGCTAAGCTATTATTCTGACAATAATTAGTCAAAGGTTCAATTGCTTACGGCTTCTTCATAATGAAACCATGTCAGAGAGGGATGATTATCTTCTAATTTATGGTGTTCGAAAGGGCTGCATCCAAATGATCTAATCAGTAGATAAGTTATCCAACTTATTTTCTGCCTCACACTGATCATTTTTACTACATAATCTCATGGATGATATCACTCATTGCATATACTGATTCAAAAATGGTGGGGAAATAGGAGGGTATATCACCCTAAGGTGATGCTTCTCAGATCAGCTGTTCATCATAGTCACTTGTGGAATGAATAAAAATAAAGTGAGATTTACATTCCTTACAATTCTAATTCAGTGTAGCTGGGAAGGGCCTGGGCATATGATATGTTTATAGAATTCTCTCTTTCAAAGCGTAAATGGTCTTGAAAACTATTATTCAAGGAGGATTTACAATGTTTTGCATACAAAATAGAAGTTGTTTAATTAAACAAATAAATAACAATAACACCAAGACTCCAAATATAAGCCTGGCATGCTACCCGAATTAAGTGTTCTAGAAGAGAGCTGATAAGAATGCTGGATGGTAACTGTATTTATAGACTTTGAATTCCAGATCTGTGTGTGAGAATGCACATTTTTCTTTCAACCATGTGCAAATCTATTTGAAATAGCAAAAAACAAAATATAAGATATAATTACAGAAAAGTCTTGAAATAAAAAGTTTGCAATCCTACTGAGTGGAAAGGAAGAGCAATTTTTCCTCAAAAAATCCTGGAAAGGGGCAGGAAGGGCAGTGATATCTCAGACTTTGGGAGCAAGGGAAGTTGTGATTCAGAAAAGAATGCAGTGAGTGATGTAGTGAGTGGTGCTGGGAGGCACCAGTCCCTCTCTGAGAGAAGCTGACTGTAATTTATATTCCCTCCCTGAAGACAAGATTGTTTTAATAACTTGGAAGCCTGTAACTATTCTGATGAGGTGTAAAATCTGTAATGGTGGTTCTCTTTGGATGTATTTGGGTCTAGAGAGAGTGACTGGGAAGTCCCCAGACATCTTCCAGCAGATAAAAAGAATAAGGAGCTCAAATACCTAGAATGCAAGCTAGTCTTGTCACCAATTGCTCAGGCCAAAAACTAAAATATCAGCTTTGATTGATCATTTTTCCTCACATCCCCTAACACCTGGTTTATCAGACATCCTTATTGTTTCTAACTGTAAAACTTATGTCACCCTTACACACTTGTCTCCATTTCCATAAGTACCATTATGTTCTGTGCAAGCATCATTTGCTACAGTACCCTTCTAGCTGGCTGCATCATTTGCATCCCTGTTTCATTGCTATCTATCTAATCTCCACATAGTTCCCATACTAATATTTAAAAACATGAAATCAGATTGTGTTCTTCACTTGCTTAAAGCCCTGTCATGGTTCTCCTTGAAACCGGAACGAAAAAGTAAACTTTCAGTGGCATAAGGGGTATTGCGTATTCGGTCCTTCACATCTCCTTAGTGACTGTCCTCCCACACAGGAGACATTCCTGATTTTTATGCTATTTTATTGTTCCAGGTATATGACTCAGGGTAGGACATGTCCTCTCTGATTATGCAATAAATGTTAAATAGCATTGACAGGCCTATAAGTAATTGTAATAATTTATGTCAACCTATTGATGTCCTACTGCTTGAGAGAAGTGACTTATCTTTTAAAAAATGATGAATAAAATATTGCAGTGTCTTAAATCACAGGAAGTTATTACTAAATGGCAAAACAATTTATTCTTTCTCCTCTCACTTTTCCAGGTTCCTTGTTTTGCTGAGTATCATTCCCTGGGGGAAGAGCAATACTAAAAGCAAGAAAAGTTTTCATTCTCAACTTTTTCTAAAATATCCACTACTGAAGCAAAGTTAAGCAAAGAAGAAATATAAAACCCTTGATGAGAAATGTAGAATTAATAACTCAGAAATTGTCATGTACTTTCTACTAAATGATATCTATCTGAGATGATAAATTAACAAATATATTCTCATATTGAAATAAAGATGTATGGGGAAATCCATATTTCCTATGAATAATATTTTGGCAAACCAATAGAACTGAATGTATTCTAGCCCCCTTAAATTTTTAAAATTCAAGTGATAAATGTTTAGGAGATGGTAATAATGGTTCTAGACATATCTGAAGGATTATTAAGTGCATCAGTAAAAATGCCATATTCCAAGGCATACCAAGATCATCCTAAAATTACAGTAGATAACAAATTATCTTAAATAGATAAGAGTTTAGCATGTAAAAAGTAAAAAGAAATTGTGTAACTTGAGGGAACAATTTTACATTAGTTGAAATCTGAATAGAGAATGGCATGAGGGACACCTGGGTAGTTCAGTTGCTTGAGCAACTGCCTTTGGCTCAGGTCATTGTCCTGGAGTCCCGGATCCAGTCCCACATCAGGCTCCCTGCTTGGTGGGGAGTCTGCTTCTCCCTCTGACACTCCCCTTCTCCTGCTCTCTCGCTCTCTCATTCTCTTTCAAATAAATAAATAAATAAATAACTTTAAAAGAAAGAATGGCATAAAAAAAAGAAGGGTATAAAACATTAAACAAAAGTGGATTCATTTAAAAATAACCAAGTAGCCATTTGAAAGTGAAGTTGAAAACTCAGAACTGTCAAGTGATCGATGTCACTTTATTTTTTTTTTCACTCACATTACCATATCAAGATACTTGAAGTAGTGTCTTAAAATATCTTTATGATCAGAAATGTACCACCTTTTGCTTTGGGGCTTAGTAAGTTTATTACCCTATAGTAACTGAGTGTCAACCTCTTAGAGTCTAACAGGTTTTACTAGTCCAATTTAAACTTTAGCACAGAAAATGTATTTTTTCCTTTGGTTGTGCAATTATAGTATGCTTAGCCAAGTCCATCACTCAAGAACAAAGGCTAACTAAGAAATTAGACAAAAATTGGTACTCATATTCCATTTTTTATTAAATGTAATTTGGTTTAAAAAATGGCACTAAAGAACCAGCATAGATAATGTTTTTGCCAAGGAGGATTGACCTGGAAAACTTTCAGCGGTGTGACAAAATGACCAATTGTTAAAAATCAGACAGGTAAGGACATTTGTTGTGGAGGACAGAGTGGAGAGCCTACCCATTCTGACTATGACAGAACAGCTTGTAATAGACTCAAATGCTTACTGAAAAGCACTGTTAGACTAGACTAACTATATAAAACCCCCTTTTAAGGACACTGGAGAGAGGCCAGTGTAAACCAGGATTGGCAAGGATAAAATTCCTGTGAGTAGACAGACACTTAGAGGAGAGCTATAAATTCACCCTGTTTTGGTTTCCTTGAGGACAATTGCCAATTCATAGAGGGCATAGAATGCTAAGATTTAAAAGTTAGTAAGGAGAGGGGCACCTGAGTGGCTCAATGGGTTAAAGCCTCTGCCTTCGGCTCAGGTCATGATCCCAGGGTCCTGGGATCGAGCCCCGCATCGGGCTCGATCCCAGGGTCCTGGAATCGAGCCCCGCATCGGGCTCTCTGCGCAGCGGCAAGCCTGCTTCCCCCCTCTCACTCTGCCTGCCTCTCTGCCTACTTGTGATCTCTCTCTGTCAAATAAATAAATAAAATCTTTAAAAAAAAAAAAAGTTAGTAAGGAGGATAAAAATACAGGAGTCAATGTTTAGAGCTGCCAAAGTGGCTGAAGCTTGGGTAAAATCCCAGAGACTGAAAAATTCCATGGACTTGAGTCAGTGTACTACCCTGAAGCTATACAAGGCAGCTAAGAATTGTTAACTGAAGGGTCTGTTTCCTTGAGAGTGACTTTGAAATTTGGGTGAAGGAGGAGGGCTAGCATCTGACATGGACAATGACAAGATAAGTCTATGAGCTGCTTAATGCATCTAGATCTATGTTGGGAAACAGTACTTATGGCATATTTAGGGAAAGATCATGCTTACATCTATATATAGCCAACATGTTTCTGGCATCTCAAGTATTAAGCATTTTTGCCATGAATTTTGGACTTCCAAAAATATAAACCTTCTTCATGGCAGAGGTACAGTTTCTTTAAGCAGCTTCAATGGGAGGAACCATTGCAAAATGGAACTGAGTAAGAGATGAAGGATAATATAGAAATCATATGCTGACGGATCTCTGAAGATATGCATGTACTCTCTAGCCGTTTCCAAGTAATAACTGGGGAATTTTTTGAGAAAGTCTGCTTGGTGTGATGTTTGCTTATGTGTGCGTGTATACAAACACCAAGACTGGAATCTATCCTACTGTGGTTATGATTAAAGATGTGATTTAAATCCTGGTCACACATGGACATTCTGGCTAGACTGCAAGCATGGATTACTTCAGACCTCTTCAGAAGTTAGTAAGTAAAGAGTAACACAAATGCAGGCAAATATCTATTGCTATTGCTTTCACATAAATCTCTACAAATCTTAGATAAGCTAACGTGTTTGTTACTAAAACCACTAAAAGACATCTATCATCACAAGAGAAATTTATAAGATTAAAACAAAACAATGGTCTGGTTTGATTTCTTACCATATAACTTAAAAATAAACAGGCATGGAAATTTAAGAAAGTATTCTTATCTTGTAGAGAAAGGAAAGTCAGATTCTGAGATTATAGAAAGCATTGGGCACATGTATATATCTCAGTGAAAAGGTCCTTAGTTTTCATGAACAGGTGTTCTTCCATTGATCCCCAGCCACCGAAAAGCTAAAAATCTTTTGTGAAGATAAAATAGTCCTGAACTAAGATTTGGGAAACAAAAATTCTAGTTTGAGCAAATCAGTTAACCTATTGGCCCTTATCAGAATAAGGAAGTTGAACTAATTTTTTACTATGGAAGTTTCCACCTGGGACAGTCTTTGATTTACTTTTTGTTTTTACGGACAGTGCATTATTTTTGCAATAACTTCACTAAGAACAAGAAAATGGCAAAGTCCTTGTTCTAATCATCAGCTTATAGTTCTTTGTAGCTTCACTGATTTCTAAATGGAAAGAAGAAAGGATTAATAGTCAACCTTGTGGAGTTAACATTTGGCATGACTTCCCGTTAATTATTCTTTAGCAGGTCATTTTTCCCCCCTGAGTCTGTACTTTCCAGGTAATACTATAAGCATTTTGGAAAACAAAACAAAACAAACAAACAAAATAAAAACAAAACAAAAATACTATATTTTTCATATTTTGCGTTCCATCATACTATATTAGAGGTAGAATAACTCCTCATTTAAATGGCATAGCTGAGAATTAACTTGATCTGCGTAGGTGAAAACAGTTCTCAGGGCACAAGCTTTAGAGTATGAGCTCATGATATCCCTTTTGATGGCTTAGAGGTCTATCTCACACCCTGGTTTAATACTATCTTCTGAATAATGAAATTTATTAGAAACTGGTGCCTGGGTGGTTCAATCAGTTAAGCCCCTGCCTTCAGTTCAGGTCATGATCCCAGGACCCTGGGATCCAGCCCTGCATCAGGCACCATGCTTAGCCGGGAGGCTTCTTTTCCCTCTCCCTCTGCTCCTTCCCCTGCTCATTCTCTCTCACTCTCTCTCACTTTCAAATAAATAAATAAATAAAATCTTAAAAAAAGAAGAAGGAAAGAAAATGTGTTACACTAACTGGTACCATTGGATGGGAGATATTTCTTGCCTTGAAAGAGTATAACATAATTAAAAAAAAAAGTGATTTTGAATAAAGAGATAGACATAATTTTACTTAATACTAAAGAAGATTTTCAGGCTTGCAAGGAAGATTTTTGCAGTCAAAGAGCTATATGTTCATTATCATTGTTTTAGCAGAAATCCCAACCATAAGAACCTAACTCTAAGAGATTCCTTTTTTTTCCCCCTAAAAGTATTCCTTCTTTTCCCTGCTTTTAAAACTTGTATAAAAGGAGGAAAATCCCTTTTACAAAGATGGTGCCGAAAGCTAAGAAGGAAGAACTTGCCCCTCCCAAAGCCAAAGCCAAAGCAAAGGCTTTGAAGGCCAAGAAAGCAGTGCTGTAAAGTGTCCACAGTTTAAAAAAAAAGAGAAGATCCGCACATCACCTAAGTTCTGACGACCCAAGACTCTGCGTCTCTGAAGGCAGCTCGAAAGAGCGCCCCCAGGAGAAACAAGCTTCATCACTATGCCATCATCAAGGTCCCCCTGACTACTGAGTCAGCCATGAAGAAAAGAGAAGACAAAAACACACTTGTGTTCATTGCGGATGTCAAGGCCAACAAGCACCAGATCAAACAGGCTGTGAAGAAACTCTATGACATTGATGTGGCCAAGGTCAACACCTTGATTAGGCCTGATGGAGAGAAGAAGGCATATGTTCAACTGGCCCCTGACTATGATGCTTTGGATGTTGCCAACAAAATTGGGATCATCTAAACTGAGTCCAACCGGCTAAATCTAAGTACAGGCTTTTTTGTGTTTTTTATTTTTTTTAATGATAAAAAACAAAACAAAACAAAAAACTTATATAAAAGGAAAGTTTGGCCTAAATCCAGAAATTAGTGGCGAAATCATCCTTGGATAGCTAGTAGTAGATAGCATAATTTATAATCTGGTATCTTTAAATTTCACGTGTAAATGAAGTGGTGAGATTTGGAACATAGACTGAAGAAGTGGTGAGATTTGGAACATAGACTGAAGACATCATGAAATTGCCATATAGAGGAAACGTCTAATCCACAGAAACACAGCAAGAAGCTATGACTATATTACTATCACCCAAAAAGCATGTAAATAATGGCTTTAAAATTCCATAGGGAATTCTGTAATACATTTTATACAAATGTGAAGGGATGATGTAAAATGGAACTTGTAGTATTATCACCTATTTAGAAAAAAAATAGTTTTTCTTTAATGAAAAATATATATTTATGTATTTCAACTCTAACACACTTTTAAATCCATGAAATTGTAATCTACCTTGGAAATCTATCTGAAATAGAATGATTTGAAAAGTGAACTACTAATTTCATTATGTTAGAGGGATATTAATGTAGTAAAGTAACCTTACAAAAATTTGAATTTACAGTAAATTATCACTGTTTTTTTGAGAAACAAAGACTACATTTATATTATAAATAAATGATTATATATAGTATATTTAGCATATAGTATATTTCCCTTCAATTTAATTAATATACTGTGATAAATTTGTGAAGAATGAAATCACATGTTTAAGTTATGCTTCAAATATTTAAATTAAAAAATTTAAATAATTTAACATTTTATGCTTCAAATAAATAAATTTGAAACTATAAAAATTATTTTCTTGATGTGTAGTAAATCTTTTGTTTTCAGATGCAAATCTGATATTTAATTCCTTCATAAAAATCTTTAAACTTTACTCAGAAATAATTAGATTTCTAAGAATTATTTTTGGTAAGTCTCATATCTCCTTTTTTACTTATGATATATGTACTTTTCCAGTAGATATAATTAAGAATAGAAATAAAATATAAGTTCATTATAGTGGTGCAAGGTAAAGTTACATTATTATGGATTGGTAGAGTCAGAGAAAATTTAGTGCAGAAAATAGTTAAGCTTACCTTAAAGCAAGGGATTTATCAGGTCTGAGAATTCTGTCCTGGAAAGGAGAAGTAGGATATGGAAATTAGTACAACATACATAGATAGGAACAAAACAAGGATTTATATAGAAAAGAACAGAGGTAGAAGGTGAACAGATGCTATTAGTTTTTAGTGGAAAGATAAACTTGTTTAGGCTTTATGTAGAAGAAAATAGAGAGTCAGTATGTCTGATCGTTACTTTTTAATACTGGATAAGGACATGATGTTGATGCTATTTTAGGAAGATTAATCTTAGAACAGTATTCAGGCTGATGCTGAGAAAGGAAAAACAATCACCAGAAAATACTGGGGAAAATCCATTTTAATAACTCTAATGTAAGAACAAGAGCACCTGGTTTCTGTACAGATAAAATACTGATAAGGGGGTGGCAAACCAAAGGCTGAACAATGTTCAGGCCTGGTCAGAGGCTATGGGGAGGTGTATTGTTTGTAGATGACTTGAAAACAAAAAATAAAACTGAATAACATTTTTTCTGCTTCTGATGTCAGTGATAAGATATTTATCATCTATATGCTTAACAATTGCCATTGTTACTAAAGAGTTTCAATCATATGTATGCAAGTTTTAACTTAGCGCATTTTAATTACATTTTCTTTAATGAACATTGTGCCTGCAGAGGTATTAATAAAAAGAGCTCCAAGTTATGAAATCAGTTCCCATTACATGTGCCTCAGCTACATCAGTCCATCTCAAGACTCAGTTCAAGAGAATTTAGACTCTTTGAACTCATTGCAGATAGAGTTTGTGTTTCAAGACATATGTTATTAGGTATGTCTTTAATGATAAGCAACAAGTTGGAAATAAGCAGAGGAGATATAGTGATTTTTAAAATGAAGACACAGAATTTGAGTTATTTTATTTCTGTGATATTTACTTATTAATTTGCATATTTTCACATAACATGGTTAGACATATTAGATCAATAAAACAAAATGTTCACTTTTTTTTTTCTGGTCATCATTATTATCTGTTTTATTTTAGAGTAATAACTTTCCTGCCTAAAAATGCTGGGTGTTAAAAAATAAACCAGTTCAGGTGTCAAATATACTAAGTATACTATAGAAGTAAAATTACAATAGAGGCTTTTGTAGGTCTGTCAATGAGATAAATGAATTTAAATCATCAAAGGATTTCTGTGGTTCTTATTTAGAGACTGGGAATATTAAATATAATAAAGAATTTAGAAAAAAGAAACACTTGACTAGTTTTTGAGAAGAAAAATGGGGAGAAACAATAGGGAGTTTGGGTCTTTGTATATTTGATTTGATATAGTGATGGCTACTCTGAGGGGATAGAACATATACTTTATAAATCTATCTATACATATATATTATAGAACTTGCTGCATGTTGCATTAAGTGATTTGTTGAAATGTTTATTTCTTTGGACTTATCATGAACTTAGGGAAAAAATTGAACTTAGCAAAAAGCATGACACAGATCAGCCACTCAAAAGCACTCACAGATTAAGCACATGAATACATGTGGATCAGTATCAGTACTGAAAATAGAGGAGCTGTGAGGACCAGGATGTGTATTTTACAATGAAATATTCCTTTCCCACGGGCTAACCAGTGTCAATTTAATTTTTTTATTTTATTAATAAAAACTGTATATATTTAAGGTATACAGCACAATTCTTTAATACACAAAACATAGTGAAATGATTACTCAGTCAAGCTAATTAATTTATTCATCCCCTCACATAGTTATCTTTGTGTGTATGTTTCAACACCTGAAATCTAGTCTTTTAGCAAGTTTCCTGTATACATATAGAATTATTACCTATAGTCACCATGCTGTATATTAGATCTCTTCACATAATTGCAACTTTGAACCCTCTGACCAATATCTTCCATTTCCCCCACCCCATTGTCTCTGGGAAACATTGTTATTTTCCCTGCTTCTATGAATTCAAGGTTTTAAGATTCCTTGTGTAAATGAGATAGATCATGCAGTGTTTTTCTCTGTCTTAATGTTTTAGCAGAATGTCTTCCAGATTCATCCATGTTGCCACAAGTAGCAGGATCTATATCTATATCATCATCTATAATTTATATCTATATCTATATCTATATCTATCTGCCAACAGACAGGTTGTTCCCATTTCTTGGCTATTATGCATAATGCTGCAGTGAATTTGGGAGCACATATATCTCCCTGAGGTATTGATTTACTTTCCTTTGCCCAGGAGTGGGATTGTTAGATCCTGTGGTAGTTCTGTGTGAAATTTTTGAGGAAACTCTATACTGTTTTCCATAATGGTTATACCAATTTACATTTCCCCTAGTAGTATGAAAGTGTTTTCTCCACATCCTTGCCAACTCTCCTTATTGATTATAACTCTCCTTATTGATCTCCTATCTTATTGATAATAACCATCCTAACAGATGTGGGATGATATCTCATTATGGCTTTGATTTGCATTTCTTGATGACTAATGATATTGAGCACCATTTTATATACATGCTTGCTATTTATATGTCTTATTTTAAGAAATTTTTATTCGGGTCCTGTGCCCTGTGTGAGACTGATAATTCACAGACCTGTACCCCTGAAACAAGTAATACATTATATGTTCATAAAAAAAAATAAAATAAACCTTTAAACCTGATGATGATGATGATGATGATGATGATGATGATGATGGAATTAGGTTATATGAGTTACTTATATATTTTGTATATTAACCCCTTATCAGATATATGGCTTGCAGTATGTTCTCCAGTCTGTAGATTGCCTTTTCATTTTGTTGATTCTTTCCTTTTTGTGCAGAAGGTTTTCCATTTGATGGACTCCCATTTGTTTATTGTTTTCTTTTGTTTTTCAGCTTTTGGTCCTATCCCAAAAATTATTGTTGAAGTCAATGCTGAGGAAATTTTTTATTATGTTTTCTTCTAAGAGTTTTATAGTTGCATGTTTTACATTTAAGCCTTAAATCTATTTTATGTATAGTGAATGATAAAGTCTGATTTTATTCTTCTGGATGTGTCTACCAGTTTTCCCAACTCCATTTATTGAAGAGACTATTATTTCCCCATTTTGTATACTTAGGTTTATTTCTGGGCTCTTGATTCTGTTCCTGTCATCTATGTGTTTACCTGTTATGCAAGTATCATACTGTTTGATCACAATTGCTTATTATTTCTCAAGATGACTTTGTCTATATGGGGTCTTTTGTGGTTTCAATGAATTCTAGAATTGTCTTTTTCATGTTTGTGAAAAATACCATTGCAATTTTGGTTGGGATTATATTGAATCCGTATATTACTTTGAGTAGTATGGACATTTTAACAGTATGAATTTTTCCAATCCATGAACGTAAAATATCTTTCTACTTATTCTTGTATATTATAATTTCTTTCTTTATTGTTTTACTTTTTTTTTTTTTTTTTTTAGCGTATAGATCTTCCCCCTCCTTGGTTAAATCTATTCCTAAGTATTTTTTTAATGCTATCAGGAATAGAATCATTTTCTTGATTTCCTTTTCAGATAGACTGGTGTCAGTGTAAAGAAATACAACTATCTTTTAATACCTAGATTTTGTGTCCTGAAACTCTATTGAATCTGTTTATAAGCTTCAACAGTTCTTTATGGAGTTTAGGATTTCTGTAAACAGAGATTTTTTTATCTTATTTTTTTCTATTCAGATGTTTTTTATTTCTTATTTTTGTTTGATTGTTTTTGTTAGTACTTCTAGTACCATGAAGAATAAATGTGGCAAAAGTTGGCATCTTAACCTTGTACCAGATCTGAGAGGAAAAGGTTTAAGTTTTTCCCCATTGATTATACTTGCTATGAACTTTTCATAAATGTCTTTGATTGCTAAAGTAACCTCCTTCTAAATCATATTTTGAGAGTTTTTATCATAAACAGATATTGAACTTTGTTGATGCTTTTTTGAACCTATTGAGATGATCATATATTTTTTATCTTTCTTTTAATATATATCACATTGATTATTAGACAAAACTTGTATCTCGACAATAACTCCCATTTAATCATAGTGTGTATGATTTTTTGATGTGTTGTTAAATTTGGTTTGCTATCTTTTATTGAGGGTTTTTGTAGCTAGAGTCATCAAAGATAATAGCCTGTGCATTTATTTTCTTAGGATTCCTTGTCTGGTATTGGTATCTGAAGGATGCTGGACTCATGAGATGAGTCTGAAATTATTCCCATTACTTTTACTTTTCGGAAGAGCTTAAAAGAGATTAATATTAATTCTTCTTTGAATGTTGAGTGGAATACAACTGGAAGCCATCTGGACCTAGGCTTTTCTATTTGGGGAAATTTTTTTTATTACTACTTAAATTTCTTTATTTGATATGGGTCTATTCAGGTTTTCAATTTCTTCTGGTTTTACTCTTGGTAGGTTGTATGCTTCTATGAATTCTCCATTTCTTCGAGATTATTCAAATTCTGCATGGCTGGACTCTTCCCAGTACTTATCTTTAGCTTACATCTTACTTTCTCAAAGAAGTTCTCTGAATATGTAACTAAATTTTTCCCAGTCACCATCTACTGGTTTACTTTCTATATTTATCTTCAGTAAAATTCAGTTGACATTAGTTGAAATTATGTGAGATAATAATAATAAATTATGTGAAATAAATAAATAATGAAATTAGTTGAAATTATGTTGAAATTTTCTTACATATTTACACTCATTAGAATACCAGGTTCCATTTTTTCCCTGTCCTGTTCACTTTTGTATTAAAAATAGTAGTACAATATTTAGCATATATTTTTAGAGGGAATGCATAAGGAAATAAATCTTTATATAAATATTTAAAGAAACAATGATTATGGGATGCCTGGGTGGCTCAGTAGGTTAAAGCCTCTGCCTTCGGCTCAAGTCATGATCCCAGGGTCTGATCGAGCCCCACATCAGTCTCTCTGCTCAGTGGGGAGCCTCCTTCTTCCTCTCTCTTTCTCTCTCTGCCTACTTGTGATCTCTGCCTATTAAATAAATAATAAGAAATCTTAAAAAAAAGGAACAAACAATGATTATTAGTACCTTACAATTCAAAAGTTTTTCAATTACTGTCACTTTTTAAAGCAGTAAACATTGTGTGAACTTTAGTAATTATTTGAACACTAGAAGGACTACAATGGAGTTTAGCAATCAGATTCTTTACTTCTTATGTGAAAGCTTCAGGTGGTGCCTTATAATTTACAAAAAAGCTTTGTGGATTATTGCATTAATAATTAAACATATGGCATTTCATACCATGTGCCTCACAATATAGAAAGTATGCATATTATTGTGGTATGCATATTATGCATATGACTTTGGTAAAATTATTCATAAAAATTATCTGTAAAAGACTCGTGATCGTGGTTACTTCTCAGGAAGAGAATTTTTTTCTAGATATTATACACATACTATTTGTATATTGTGGGTACCTTATTGCAGAGCACAAGTTTTATATAAAGATTTAAAGATTCTGGGGCATCTGGGTGGCTCAGATGGTTAAGCATCTGCCTTTACCTCAGGTCATGATCTGCAGGTCCTAGGATAGAACCCCATGTTGGGCTCTCAGCTCAGCCGGGAGTCTGCTCTTGTTTCTCCTCCTGTTTGTGCTCTCTCTCTCTCAAATGAATAAATAAAATCTAAAAAAAAAAAAAAAGATTTAAAGATTCTGAAGAAAAATACAAATGCCTTCCATTAAGTTTTCGTATGTATATTTTTTCCATTTACTTCTATCATATCCATGTTTACTCTACAAAGATTGCTCTATGTCAATATCAACTTAAACTAATATGATTTAGAATCAAATGAATTACATAAACATTAATCTATGTATAGATGGTAGCTAGAATCAAGATCAAGGCTTTTCTATGACCCAGGCAGGACCATCATGAAACGACTTTGTTATCTGGTAAACATGACCTATTGTGCAGCTACTTGCCCACCACTTAATGTTTCCTTTTCTGTTTTGGCTGTAGCTCAAGAAAAATCAAACATGTCTCTTTATTCAATTTTCCTTTCAGCAGTCTGTCAAACTGAGAAGACAAGGAAAAAAACAAAGAAAAAAATGCAGTATATTTTGATAGTTCTCCTTAGAATGGACATGACACCTGTCTAATTATAAGACATTGAAATGCAATAAAGTCCTTAAACAGACAGCCATCCTGTCTATTCTTGACAACCTTCTAGTGCCCTTTCTATCACACTGAGCATAAAGTAAAACTTCACAAACATGACCTTATTGATTTGGAATTTGTTAAGACGAAGGCAGAAGAAGCACAGCTGCTTATTTTTACTTTGTTTTAATTTATTTTTAATTTTAGGATATTTTATTAAGGATCCAGTAATATTTCTTTTTCTTTTCTTTTCTTTCTTTGTTCCTTTCTTTTTTTTTTTTTTTAAAGAAAACATCATTTTAAAATGTTGCAGGAGGGTTGCCTGGTGGCTCAGTGGGTTAAGCTCTGCCTTTGACTCAAGTCATGATCCCAGAGTCCTGGGATAGAGCCCCACACAGGGCTCTCTGCTCAGTGGGGACCTGCTTCCCCCTTTATCTCTGCATGCTTGTGATCTCTCTCTACTGTCAAATAAATAAAATCTTTTAAAAAAGAAAATATAGTTGTAATTAATAAACTGATAGGGAAATATCAACAGAGAAGTAGAAATAATTTTTAAAAAAAGAACCAGATGGGAAGATACATATACAAAATATAATAACTGAATGAAAATTCATTGGATGGGCTCAACAGCATATTAGAGACAGCAAAGGAGTTGCTGAATTAAAAATTACTTAATACAGGGGCACCTGGTTGGCTCAGTCAGTTAAATGTCTGCTTTCAGCTCAAGTCAAGTAAATAAATAAATAAATAAATAAACAAACAAACAAAAGGTTGCAGGACAAAATATATAGGGTCTTACCTGGGGATGAAATGTAGTCAATAATTAACTCTTTTCAAACTAAGAAAAATTTGTAGTTCTATATATTGCTAATATTTCCTTTTCTCAATAGAAAATTACTATTATTAGAAAATGACTATCATTTTAGATTAAGGGGTATTTTAAATATGTACCTACTACTAAAATATATAATATTTGATATTAAAAATATATTCTGTATCTTATTTGTTAAGATAAGTTTGTTATTTATATTTATATATTCATATAACAGTTTATTGAAATATGATTTCTTAGTTATATAGTTTTATGAAGTATACAATTATCTTTTAGGTTTTTGTCTGTGTGTTTTTTTTACAATGATTTTCTTTCATTACATTTTGTTCTTGATATATTCATCAAAATATGTTGTACCATGCTGTATGCAAGTCAGTTGAATGAACTTGCTGATTTAAAAATTAAATTGTGAAAAAAATTATAATTAAATTTGTTCCTCTAATTTTTTAAATATTTAATTTATTTATTTGATAGAGAGGGAGAAAGATCACAAGTAGGCAGAGAGGCAGGCAGAAGGAGAGGGAGAAGCAGGCTCCCCGCTGAGCAGCGGCGCTCAATCCCAGGACCCTGAGATCCTGACCTGAGCCGAAGGCAGAGGCTTAACCCGCTGAGCCACCCAGGCGCCCCGTTCCTCTAATATTTTTTTTTTTCCCAATTTATTTATTTTCAGAAAAACAGTATTCATTATTTTTTCACCACACCCAGTGCTCCATGCAAGCTGTGCCCTCTATAATACCCACCACCTGGTACCCCAACCTCCCCCCCCCCCCCCCCCCCCCCCGCCAATTCAAACCCCTCAGATTGTTGTTCAGAGTCCATAGTCTCTCATGGTTCATCTCCCCTTCCAATTTACACAAAAGCACATACCCTCCCCAATGTCCATAACACTACCCCCCTTCTCCCAACCCCCCTCCCCCCAGCAACCCACAGTTTGTTTCGTGAGATTAAGAGTCACTTATGGTTTGTCTCCCTCCCTATCCTATTGAAGTACTAAAAGCAAAACACTATTATCCCCAATGTTAGTTGAGTTTATCCAATATCAAGTCCGTTTAATACCTAAGAAATTCACATATATCATAAAAAATTTGTTTTCAACTCTAATTAAAAAAAAGCCCTCATATCAGAGAGATCATATGATAATTAATTTTGCTTAGCATAATACCCTGTAGTTCAATCCATATCATTGCAAATGGCAAGATTTCATTTTTTGATGGCTGCATTGCATTCCATTGTATATATATATATATCACATCTTCTATCCATTCATCTGGTGATAGGCATCTAGGCTCTTTCCGTAGTTTGGCTATTGTGGACCTTGCTCCTATAAACATTCAGGTGCATGTGCCCCTTCAGATTACTACATTTGTATCTTTAGGGTAATACCCAGTAGCACAATTTCTGGGTTGTAGGGTAGTTCTATTTTCAACTTTTTGGGAAACTGCCATACTGTTTTCCAGAGTGGCTCTACCAGCTTGCATTCCCACCAACAATGTAGGAGTGTTCTCCTTTCTCTGAATCCTTGTCAACACTTGTCATTTCTTGACTGGTTAATTTTAGCCATTAAAAGAATAAACAAGCAATGGAAATGGAGCTTATATTATGGAATATTTTTAATATTTCCCATAGTGTAAAATGCAGCTTCACAATAAAGAATTAAATAATAGCATATAAGTTGTATTATTCCTGTAGCAGTTATTGGGATTTTTCCTGGACAAAAGTATGAAAAAGATCTTTTTTCTTTGGAGTACCAATTTCCCAATCACATAACTTTTCTCAACTTCTAGAATGCAGTGGTCTTTATTATTGAGACATTCTTATTTCACTCAAAACCTGAAGTTTTAAAATAGTCAGTTATTGGTTGATAATTTATTATTACAAGGCTATACAGTGTGTTTGCTTTTTTGTTTTATTTGTTTTTTTAAGAAATACAATAAAACATATCTTGCCTTCAAAATAATTTTTATTTATTAGTCAGTTTATGAGGGAGATGTTTTGTTTTGTTTTGCTTTGTTTTCCTTTGGAGTGTGAGAGAGCTGTACATGAACATAAAGAATTCATGCTATTCTTAATTCATATTTTATAATTAAGTAATCTTTAAAATAAGATATATACTCTTGGAAGTCATAAAGTCTTTTCAAGGGCTAAGTGCAGCCAGCTAGTTTTGAGAAAATTTATTTCCACAAATTAATTTTCCCAAAACTGACTTAGAATTTTCCAAGTTAAAAATATCTTGGCTCCTACTATAATAAAACAGAAATGCTAGTAAATTTTTGCTAACATCTGGTGTAACAAAAGCAAGACAGAACAAAACAAAATAAAACAAAAACCCCAAAACAAAAACAAAACAAACAAACAAACAAAAAAAACAATCAAAAAAAAAAAGAAAAAAAACTCCACAACTCTTAAATTTTACTGCCTTACAACAAAAAATTATTTGGTTCTCGCATTGCACATTGGCTGCTGATTGGCTACATCTGAGCTCTAAGCTAAAAGTCAACTTCAGAGATTCTTAAAGTGTCCTCTTTCTTGGATCCAGGACCAAAGAGAAGCACTTATTTGGGACATGGCATGGGAGTGGGGGGGAAGAACTAAACAAGCTATTGGAAATACACAATGTCTCTCAATGTTTCTGTGTGGACTTGTCAAATGCTCCTCTACTTAGGTTTCACTGGCCAAAGAAGACTCATACTTACGCCTGAAAACAGGCTAAATAGATAATGTTCTTCTACAAGGAGACTTATTATTCTCGTGGAAACTGGTAGGCACATATCATCCTGTTATAAGAGACAATAATGGGATTTAACACAGTAGTCAATCTCCTCATTCATCCCAAATCCCACTTGGTACAATGCCCAGAACATAAAAATATCCTGAGAACAAAATAAATGGGTATTTCAAAGTTTGACATTTACATTAGGAAGCATTCTTAATTAATTAATGAAACTGCTTTAATTCTATAGTATTTTTGGTTTTCCCACTCATTATATTCATGTTCTTATTCATTTTTATTGACACATGTTGGGATGTCCTGAATTCAAAACAAAAATTATAGCTTTTGTATTGAGCCTAATTAAAAAACAAAACAAAACAAAACAAAATCAAACAAACAAACAAAAACCCTAAAATCTCTTTTCCAGATACAGAAAAATTTTTATGATAAAATTTTTAGATAGGACAACATCGCAAATCCATTGTGAGACATGGAATAATGTAGTTCCACTTTATGTTCATAAATTATATTGTGGCTTAGTTAGCCTGTCATGGTTGAACCCTCATCTTATTTCATCTGAAAAAGTGTTTAAGATTTCTAACTCATGTTAACACAAAACTAAATAAATGTAAATCCATGATGAAATTTTCAAATGCCAGTTAAATAACATGTAAAATAGCATGTAATCTTTTAAAGTTATTCTAAGGAGTGACATAATCAGTTAAGCTATTGCCTCTGATTTCCAAATCCTCACTTTTATGCCTTCTCCTGTGTTGTAGGAAGCGATGTATCACAAACTTCATTTCTCCTTGATTAACTGACTTCTCATTTCATTCTAAAAAGGAATGCAAGAGGGAGGTCGCAAGACACAAGGTGGAGAGAGTCCTTGCTTTTCTGTTTTGTACCATCTTAGTAATAGCTCTTTATTCCCCTAGCAAGAGTTGGTTTAATATCCAGATTCTAAATATATTGATACAGCTGCCCTTACCATCGATTCTAGATTTAATGAGTTAGCTCAAGCACCTGGAGCTGCCTTCAACAGTACTTGTTTAATTGACTTAAACTTGGATTTACAGTGAAATAGTATAGGAAATTCAAAGGCAGAAAGAAATGGTGGAGTGCATTTATCATGTGTGACCTGCATACCATCCTCCATTACATCCCTAATAGGGCCTACAGCACACTCCATTCACTTAGACATTGATGAATACACTAGGAAATGGAATGCCAGAGAACTTGAAGATCTCTGTGGTGGCAGTCCCTTGTAGGCTGGAGATGACTGTGTGAAACACTGCCATTAAAAAGGCTTTGCAAGTAGTTATGACATGACCTTGTAATAGTGAGGGTCTAGTGGTAATACTTAACTCTTATAGACAAGGTGTCCTGATTACCATAATATGCAGCAGGGATACAATAGAGATCAGAATGTTTTGATCTCTTGGTACTCTTGCTAGGGGTTAATGGTTAATTGCATATAACATCCCCAAGAGTATATAAATTGTCAGCCTACTAAATTATCCCTCAATCTCTGTAACAGAAAAACTTCAGGTCCAGTGCCAGAAACTTAACTTGAGTTCTCAAAGGACAGTCACAGTCCAACACCATGTTTCCCTTCCTGTCATATGACAGATTGAGTTTTTGTTTTGTTTTGTTTTTGTTTTTGTTTTAAAGATTTTATTTATTTATTTGACAGACAGAGATCACAAGTAGACAGAGAGGCAGGCAGAGGGGGAGGGGAAGCAGGCTTTCAGCTGAGCAGAGAGGCCGATGTGGGGCTCGATCCCAGGACCCTGAGATCATGACCTGAGCCAAAGGTAGAGGCTTTAACCCACTGAGCCACCCAGGTGCCCCTGTTTTGTTTTTTAAAGGAAATTGAGGCAACTGGGTGGCTCAGTTGGTTGAACATCAGATTCTTGATTTCAGCTCAGGTCATGATTGCAGAGGGTTGATACTGTGCCCTACACCAGCTCTGTGGTGTGTGGAGTCTGATTAGGATTCACTCTCTCCCTCTCCCTCTGCCCCTTCACCCACTCCTGTTGCTTTTCTCTCTAAAATAAATAAATAAATAAAATCTTGAAAAGAAGAAAGGAAATCAAATTCCCTGAGTGTTTCAGGTTTTATCACTTGAATGCAGCATTTTCTACTAATGAATATCTATGATGCTATTCTTTCCTGATCAAATATGAGTTTAGAAAACAAGGCACCAAAGGGGGATTGGCAACTCTCACTATTATTCTTTATGAATCACTCAAATATTTTAAAAAATGTGTTTTAAGCTTCACAAATTTGGAATTTGGTAAGCTAGAGGTATTAGCTCCCAAGGGAGTTATTTGTGGTTCCATGAAATTGAATACTCAGACTAATACATGGCTACATTGAGATCTCTTGTCTTTATTTTCACAAGCAAATTGATAGTATTATATTGTTTGTGGTGATTACAAAGGAATTTAGATTTCTACTCTATCATGGTGATGGGGGATTATTTTATTTTATTTTATTTTGGATACAGGTAATTCTCTGGACTATATCTTGGCTTCTTTATGTCCAGTAATAATAGTTAAAGGAAGACAAAAACAACAACCAAAGAACTTCTAAGGACTTCTTTCTTAAAATTTTGGATCATCCAAACAAGTAAGAATCCCTAACCCCTGAGGCTGAGGCTATAGATAAAGGGAACATGGAATGAAATAGGAAGTGAAACCATAAAGCAATAGATATCCAAGTGCAGTTACAGAATTTTAGCACTTAAGCATATTGTTTCTCTTACTTGCTAAATGTATGTGTGTGTGAGTTTCTTTTATTTTTCTCCTTCTATTCCTGTATTATTTTATACACTTTTTTTTGTTTATTTTTGTTTGTTTGTTTTAAAATTAATCACTAGGTTAAGGAATTGGCATACAATTTGAGGAATAATTAACATCACCCAAATGTGAATAACACGATGATTTAAATGGGGAGAATCCTCTTCCTTTGGGGAAGAAAGTAAAAATCTTTTTATTTGTAAGAATTGTTTGCATTGTATGGAAGTTCACATTTGTGTAGAGCAGATGGATGGTGACATGGCATAAGAGTGGACTGTGAGGCTGAGGTTAAAGCTACATTTCTTCTTTGTCACGGACTTCCTGTTAGCTCCTTCCAATTAGTGATGCAAGAGCAATCCTGGAAGGCAGGAATAAGAAAAAGAGACATGGTTCTTCCTGTTGACTTTCTGTTTCTGCCAGTGTCTCCTCAGCCACTGTTTTTCACATCAGAGGAGGCAAAGATTTCAGTTTCCAGCTTCTTCCAATACTCCCAGATCCAGACTCATCATCCTCCTTAGAGAGATCAATAACTATGAGCTGTCCTTTGGAGGGGTCCATGTGACAAAGCCTTGAACTTTCAGAAAACACTGAGAAAGGAATGGAGACATCTGTGAACAGCTATTTGTATGAATCATCTTGTAAGGGGCTCATCCAGCTCCAGGCAAGCCTTCAGATACATAACCCAACCAACACTGACCTTCAGAAACTGTGAGATATAATAAACATTTGCATTTTTTATAATGCTAAATATGGGGAAATTTGTTGCACATCAAAAAATATGTAGCATGCTTTCTATCTTGTAAAATTGTATTTTTACTTGTCAGATAATGTCCAGTATTTGCAATGATGTATAGAGTTTGTTGCAACAATGTCTAGAGCTTCAGAATTTAAAACAGTTGTGTATAAGTTGTATCTGTCTTCATTTTTCTCCACAGAAAGTTTTAAGAGTGGTGGATCCAAAGAAATAGGACCTTCTGAAATACTTAATTACTTCGATCATGTTATTAAAACCATTAAGCATATATTATGTCTCCCTCCCTAAAATTTCTGATAGTTAACAGTTTGTATCTCTTTAAGCAATGAAATGAAGATGATTTTTTTCAAAAGGAATATACTTAGGAAGAAAAAGTCCTCCAGGACTTTTGGTGCTCTAGACTTGATATCTTCCCACTCTTGGTGTCAATTTTTTTTTTTTTTTCTAGTCTGTAACTTCAAACAAATGTTAATCTCAATGTTAATATTGTTTTGCTTACTTAAACTCTAACTGCTCCTCTTTTCTCAGCTCCACAATTTTTAAAATTCTCTTCTATTCCTTAAGTCCATATATAAGAACTGCCCAAACTTCACTTGCTTCAAAAAAAAAAAAAAAAAAGTTTTCTTCTTTGTGAGGAAGTACACTGAATTCCTTTCTTTTGGCTTAAATTTCTTGCTTTATTAGTTTGGTTTATTAGTTTATTAGTTTGGTTTATTAGTCAGGTTTCAGATTTACATCTTTGCTTTTCTAATCTTTTCTGAAGTTGTTACTTAGTTATAAGTGGTCACTTAGTTATAACTCCTTACTAAAATTAAAACAAAAAGAAAAAAAAAGATACTTTCGTAATAGTACTAATCAGAAGAATTTTAATGAACAGAATTTTAAACAGAAATATAATTTTATCTCGTTTGATCTTATTACAAGTACTAAGACCTGTTCTGTACCTGCTTTCTCTGCAGTGCCTATACATAGAAGTGTTATAATTAACTTCTTATGCATAACTATGTATGAGTTAAGGCTCATTTATGTGAATATGTGTTCCCATTTTGCTATCTTCCCCATTTTGGCTCAGTGCTATAATTACTTAGTAACTTTGCACCTTTATTCAATAGGTTAAATCGCCACATTACATATGACATAGACAATACTATTTCAAATAGTGAAAACAAAAACAAAACAAAGCTATTGAAGGAGATTGCAAGGAATAGGTGTTACTGGTGTTACCAGGGTTGGGGAGTAAAAATTTTTATCTGCCCTTCAAATTTCTTTCAGCTGATCTAAAAAATTAAATTGATCTAAGACAGATTAACAGGAGAAAACAAAATTTAATTTTGTATATACAGGAACTCCACATACATGAGAGGTTAAAAGACACACAGTTGGGTCACTCAGATAAAATTTATCTTGGGTAGTAATTCTGATTCTAGTAAACACACCCAATTTAGATTGTTCTAGGTAGCTGTGGGAAGGACAATTTTCTCTTGAGCCTGTAGTCTTGATTGCTTTCAGCTCAAAATAATCCACATGCCAACGCGGCACATTTTGGGAAGGTCTATTCAATTTAATATATTTCAATGAATTATGGCCATAGGGCATTAAATGTCATCAGTAGATTTATATATTCCTGATAAAAAAGTATATAAAGCATCAACAACTTGGTAAGAAATTTAATTTCTCTGAGACATACGCAATGGTTTAACTTTCAACATCATGTGAGGCAATTAGTTTAACCAAGAAAACAATTTCTTCTATTACTTTCACTTTAATTTTTTATTTTCTATCTTTCTTTCCCCTTCTCTGTGTTTTTCTCTTACTCTCCTTTCTCCTCCCCCTTTCTGTTTTTCTTCTTTTTTTCCTTTATCCTCTCTCCTCCAGACTGACACTTTCCTCTAAGTTCAAACATTATGAAATACTAAGGATGATGATTCTATGGTTCTTCTATTAATACTGTAGTTCATATTTATGCAATGACTTAAAAAAAGGAGAAATCACTGATTGGGAAAGTAAGGGTTTTTGGCAGAATAGAAGGAAACACCTTTAAGCATATATTGGGTGTGGTTTTTTTGAAAGAAGGGGAGAGATCTGGGATATCATTCAGAGGAAGCATAATCAAAGAGGAATCCTTGACATTACATCAACTGTTTGGAGAATAATATCTATTTATAGAAATCAAATTAAGATGGAAATATTTCAAAGTATGAAATTATTTTATGGACCTTTAAATTTTATTTTCTGATTCTCTCCTTTTGCTGACTTTAAAACAAAATTTTGATGTACAGTTTGGTGGCTATAGTTAATAATACTGTATTGTATACCTGAAATTTGTTGAAAGGAAGTCTTAAGTATTACCCACCCTTCTCAAACAAACAAACACGAAAAACATAAATATATGAGATGATGAATGCGTTAACTTGCTTTTTAAGTTAAATAAATATGTTTTTATCAGGCACCCTTAATTTTAATTAACCAATTTAAATAAATACATTAAGTGGAAAGCAATAAGAAAGGTAAATCAGAAATCCTAAACACTTGGAAAAAAATGAAATATTTCACTAAGACATTTCATATTAAAAAAGGGAAGTTGAATTTTTCAGCACACATCCGGAGGATTACTGAAAAGATGGAAATTGAGTTTATAATGATGTGACATTTAGGGTTGGGTTCCAGGCTAAGCATCCCTCAAAGGACTTAGTCAGATTGCCAGAGGTAAAGCGCTCTTTGACATATGCCAAAGGCTTACATATTACACGGTCCAGAGAAGAGAAAAAAAGCTGTAATCACTCAAGTCAAATTCCAACTGCTTCCCTAGTTGGCTCGGGCATACTGAGAATAAATATCAAATAAATTGTTTCTCTCCTTCGCAGCAAGTGGTAAGACGTATTCCTGCTCAGATGTAAGGCTGACCATATCAAAGGATGTATGAAATTCTTCAGGTGGAATGATTTATGGAATGTCAAACACTTCCACTGGCCAGATAACTTAACTTAAAATGTGTGTGTTTTCAGGGGGTGGGCAGTATAGATGTCCAAATCCCCACCTTTAACATTGGAAGCCTTTTTTTTTTTTTTTTTTTTTAAAGATTTTATTTATTTATTTGACAGAGAGAGACCACAAGTAGGCAGAGAGGCAGGCAGAGAGAGAGAGAGAGAGGAGGAAGCAGGCTCCCCGCCGAGCAGAGAGCCCGACGTGGGACTCGATCCCAGGACCCTGAGATCATGACCCGAGCCGAAGGCAGCGGCTTAACCCACTGAGCCACCCAGACGCCTTTTGATTAAAACAGTACATATGTCTATTTCAAATAGATAATTGGCAAAGTTTAAGAAATTTGATAACATCTGTACTGGATAATGTATATCATATATTGCTAAAGCATATTTTCTTAGTTTTTGAGGGAAGAAACTGAGAAATAAGCACCAAAATTTAAAATCAAACTTTAATTGTATATAATAAGTTGGCTTAAAGGATTTCATAATATTTGCTGCACTATACTCATTGTAAAATGAAGTACCAATATTTTTTATTTACAATTCCAAGAAACCTGTGAACAGTTTAAATATTCACTAATAGAAAAATAGGTAAAATGAAAAATATAGCTTAAATGAAGTGATATATTTAACCTATTGAAAAATAGGTTAAATGAATTAATATAAAGGTATATAATGAAGCAATTAAAAATGTCTTTATATGCTTATTAAAAAAAATTGCCAATATAACTTTTTGAGATGAAAGGTACAAAGAGAAAATAGTGTGATTTTTTTCTTTATACATATACTTGCAGACATGCATTTATATGTACATGAATTATAGTTAATTGTCTAACTTGAAATATTTCACATGTACATAGAAATTCCTGGATAGATACACAAGAAGCTGTTCTTAGTGGTTACCTATGAGTGATTAGGATAATTAATTTCACATTTCATTTTATACCATTTCTCTACTATATGATTTGTTGAAATCATGTGGTTGTAGTACTAAAAACTCTACCTACTCCTTTTTTTAAAAATTTATTTATTTTTTTCTTTCTTAAGCTTTTATTTAAATTCCAGTTAGTTAAGACACAGTATAAAAAAAAAAAAGACACAGTATATTAGTTTCAGGTGTAAAACTTAGTGATTCATCACTTATATACAATACCTCGTGCTTGTCATAATGGCACCCTCCTTAATCCCCATTTAACCCATCCCCCCCACCAACTTCGCCTCCAGGAACCCCATTTGTTCTCTATAGTTTTATATATATATATATATATATATAAAATGTATGAAACTATATATATATAAGCTATATATATATGCCTATAGTTTATATATATATATATATATATAGTTTCTTACTTTGCCTCTCTCTTTTTCCATGATCATTTTGTTTCTCAATTCCACATAGGAGTAAAATCATATGGTATTTCTCTTTCTCTACCTGATTTATTTCACTTAGCATTATACATTCTAGCTCCATCACATCGTAGTAAATGGTAAAACTTCATTCTTTTAAGGCTATATTCCACTGCATATATATTCTTTGAGTTATTAGAACTAATCCTAATATGCCTGTTATCCTTGTTTATTCCAAAAAAAAAAAAAAAAGAAGAAAAAAAAGAAGCCCCCAATTATCAGGTCACCTATTTCTTAGATTCTTCCTTCCAAACACTTTTTATAGCTCCCAATCTGCCTCATCTCTCATTCTTTTCCAAATACTAAAATATTCTGAGCCCCTGCAATTCACAGTCCACCATCAGTAAAACCTTCTTTATCTTCCTGTTTGTCCCTTCACTTTGTTACCCAAACTGAAACTTGTTTCTCTGGTGAGGAATCTGCTTCTGCTGTTACCCTATCACATGGTGGCTTGATGACTGATCCATTTCCTCCTTCTTTTTCATTATCATTTTTATCTGTACTACCTTTCTAACACTCAAATCCAACTCTCTTGTTATCCAGTAATATTTGCAGAGTTTTCCCTTGGTGCCATCTTCTACTGATGAGTCACTCTTGTTTTTTTTTAACAACAACAAAAAAACTGCCTTACTGCTTCTCTGTAGCACCACTCCTGTCATCACCAGTGGTGATTTTAATATCCACGAGGATAATTGTTTCAATACCCTAATGTGTAGTGTTTCACTTCCTGTCCTTCATGACCTTCCACCACTGTATCTCAGCCACCCCATACTTTGCCATGGGAAATGACGGAGATGCCTGCATCACTCTCCACTTTTTACTGTCATCTCTTAACTTTTCAGCACACTCTCAGTACTCTGACGATTCTTGAATTCCATTGATCTATATAAATTACTGAGCTTGTCTCATTTGCTTCTACTCCCACCTTTGATGGTCATTTCTCTAATTACTCATATTAGATCCTTTGATGTTTTGTTATAATCACTTCCTTGCTCCTTTCTCACTTCATTATACTCACTATAATTCATTTTACTCGCCTCCTTCAGTGGAACACTAGTGCTGCTTAGCATTCTTATGCTATTCTCTAGTCTATTCACCTGTTCCTGAAATAGATTTCTTCATTACACTTCCAATATCTCCTTTTGTATCTTTACTCTTTTCTAATTATCTTGTTTTTTTTAAATTCAATCAGAAATGATCATCCTGACACCATACACTTCTCAAAATATCATCATCTGTACCCAAACAAAATACCTTCCATTCTGTAAAGATGAAAAATATATTCAATTGCTCCACTCAAGCATCATATTTAGGCTTGCCTGGGGCAGATCCAGTTGTTTCCAAGTGGGTGGTGGTTTGAGTAATAAATACATCTATGATATTGTGATTTATAATAAGAAATATATATTTGGTCTTTTTCCCCATTTCTGGCACAGGGCTCTCAAATCCCTTGGAATTTCCTAAGCCATGGGACTATGAAAGTGTCTTTTTTTATGTTAATGAAGTGACCTTTGCCCCTCAGTGAAGGATGGCAGGTTGTTGGCAGTGGAGCCAACCATGTGATGAGAGTGCTGGGGTTTTCCGTTCCACTCCCACCTACCCATCCCCAGGGAAGAAAGAGATGTTGGAGACTGAGTTTGGTATGTCACGAAGCCTCCATAAAACCCCAAAAGAATGGGACTTGGAGAGCTTCCAGCTAGGTAAACAGGTAGAAATTTAGAGAGACAGGCAGTCTTGCGGTGGGCATGTGAGCTCTGCACCCTTTCCTCATATCTTGGCCCATGTGTCTCTTCCATCCGCCTTTTCCTGGGTCATATCCTTTTACAATGAAATGTTAATCTAGGGGAACCTGAGTGGCTCACCTGGTTAAGCATTTGCCTTGGGCTCAGGTTATAATTCCAGGGTCCTGGGATTGAGAAGTGTGTCTGGATCGCTGCTCTATGGACAACCTGCTTCTGCTTCTCCTCGCTGCTCCTGCTCTCTCTCACTATTTCTGTCTTTCTCTCGTCAATAAATAAATAAAATCTTAAAAAAATAAAATGGAAATCTAGTAAGCAAAGTGTTTCTCTGAGTTCTATGAGCTACTCTGGAAAATGAATCAAACCCAAGGAGAGGGGGGTTTGAAGAATATTTGATGTATAGCCAGTAGATCCAGAAGCACAGTAGAACCAGAAGCAGAGGTGATACCCTGGACGTGTGATCAGCATCTGAAGATGGGGAGGAAAGCATTCTTATAGGACTAAAACCCTACCTGTGGGATCCGATGCTTTAGCTCTTCTTTTTCTTCTTTCAGTTTTTATTTATCTATTTTATTTGAGAGGGAGGGGGGTAGGGGTAGGGACAGAGGGAGAGAGAAAATCCCAAGCAGACACATAGCTGAGTGCAGAGCTGGATGTGGGGCTTGATCTCACTGCCCTGTGATAATGACCTGAGCTGAAACCAAGAGTGGGAGGCTTTACCAACAGAGCTACCCAGGAACCCCTCTCAATCGTATTAAAGTTAATCTAGCCATGCGTTGTTTTTACCCCTTTGCCCAAGTATTGATTTTTACATTGCTACATTCAAAGATCACTTCTTAGGCCATGCCTTACTGGTCCTATTAGCATCATGTGAAAGGCTGAACACGTTTCCCTTATTGAAATCTACTTTTTACACATCACGGAGGACACAATGATTCTGTTTCTGTTTGTTTGTTTGTTTGTTTGCTTTTTGTTTTGTTTTGTTCTTTTTTCCATCTCATTGGCTTCCATTTCAATTTCCGTTGCTGGTTTCTATTTCTCTCTCTGATAATTAAATACCAGTGTGCACTGATATTACACTATTTGAATCCCTGTTCAGATAGTGTGGTAAATTGATTACAAAAATCCTCTCATGCATTCCTTGACCAAACATTATGCATGTGCAATGTGATGTTGTGGATATTGACACCAAAAGATGAGGTCTATTTCTCAGTCCCTTTAGTCTGGGCTCTCTTTAACAGAGAAAGACAGAAGTAATATTATGCCTGTTCTGAGTCTAAGCTTCAAGGAACTTCACACAGCTGCACTTTCTCTTTGGAAACACTAAGGCCATCATATGAACAGGGCTGGTTTAGCTTCCTGAATGAAGAAAACGTCGTGGTTCAATTATATCTGGTGTCCCAGATGAATGTCAATAATCACCAGATAAATAAAAGAAGCCAACTTGAAATAGCAAGTTTCTGGTCAAGCTAAGATTAACCATAGGCATATGAAACAAGCACATGCAAGATCAGATAAGCCTGTCTAGATCAGCAGAACTGCCTAAATGACCTATAGACATGAAAACACTAATGACTATGTATTTTTTTTAAAGATTTTATTTATTTATTTGACAGAGACAGATCACAAGTAGGCAGAGAGGCAGGCAGAGAGAGAGAGGAGGAAGCAGGCTCCCTGCTGAGCAGAGAGCCCGATGCGGGACTCGATCCCAGGACCCTGAGATCATGACCTGAGCCGAAGGCAGCTGCTTAACCCACTGAGCCACCCAGGCGCCCAATGACTATGTATTTTTAAAGCCAACTCATTAGTAGCAGTTGTTCTAACTACTCACATGTGAAGGAAGGAAGAAATGTATGGCCAAATCCTTCAAACTGTTAGACTCCTAGACACTAGAGAAAAATTAATTTCTCTGCATAATTGGTATGTAAAAGCCATCAGATAACTAGAGAGCTCTTTGTTCTGCCAGATTCTAAGCTTATTCTTTTAACCAAGAATGTGAAGGAAGGGATGAAGAAGGGTTTGGTGCCACTGGAGATTAAAGCTTAAATAAGATGTAAAGACCCTGTGAACTAAAACTGAGAGATCTCATCTTTTTCAATTCATTGTTTGCCTTGTAGAGAGCCTAGGGGCTTTGTAAGAACAGGATAAAATAAATGTAAAAGCTATGTCAATAAGTAGAAAGTGATGAGGAAAATAGAAGTTATCTGAATATTGGTTTTTAGAGTAAAAATGGGACTGTAAAAGAAATGGGAAACTGTAAAATGTTATTGCAATAAGGAGTAAATTTTGGACCTTCCCCTCTTCCAAATTTCTTTTTTTTTTTTTAAATTTTAAACTACTATACTGGAACTATTTTAATCCTTTTGCTGATATCTATGGAAAAATGAAGGTTTTCTTAACTATTAGCTAAGTTTCTAACCAAGTGAGTTTGCTTTAATTTCTTTTAAACTATCTTTTTCTAGTTTTATGTAAAATTTAAATATAAAATTAATATATCTAAATAACTCCATTACACAATATATTTGCATAAAATTTACATAAATAAATAGTGTTTGATGTATTATTCATTTACATTTATGAGAAAATGTTGCCCTGTAGCAAGAAAACTTGAAATCTTTAAGAAGAATAGATGATGGAGAAAAAATGTAGAAGTTGGAATATTTGGGGGCCCAGAATTTATGCTACTATGGGGTCAAACATTATAAAACTATATATCTGGTTATCTGATTCAGTCTCTCTTTCTCTCTCTCTCTCTCATTCACATACACACACACACACACACACACACACACACACACATGATCATATGCAACAATGATTTAGCTTTTACATTAGCAGCAGTGATTTTTTTTTTTTTCATTTAAAATTGAATGTAGACTCTCAGAAGCAGCAATCACATCCAGCAACAAGATCTGGATTTCATATCTTTCCCCAATAAAAGAAACCAAGAGCTCCAGGTTGATTCTAGGACTGGGATAGGAAATATTCAAGATGAGCCTATAGCTTCTTATGTGTCCGGAAGTAAGGAAGCACACAGAGACACACAGACAAACATTGAGGAATATGTCAAAGGGACATAGAATCCAGTGAAATAGCTCTCAACTGTTAAAGTTGGAAACATTTGAGCAAAATTATAATTTAAGATAATAATAATAATATAAATAAAATAGTATTGGCTTATAACCCAAAATGTAAGTAAATATTTATGAGTTCATTCAGATATAAAAATCGATTGGAGAAAAATAAATAATAAATAAGTACCAATATCCTACTCAGAATTTTAAATAATTAATGTAGATACTCCCTTCTCAAGAAGATAGAGCCTCTGTTATAATGACTTTTGGTCACAGTGACTTTTCCAAAAGAGTGAATTTATAGTCGGAAAATGTGACGAACCACCTCAGCCAGGTGATGAAGGTTAATATCAACATCGACAACCATATTGGTAGAAGCTACCCTTGATATGATGTTATGAACATGGTATTTTATCTCTATGAACTTTGTCCAGGCTAACCATGAAAAAAACATCGACAATCCTAAATTTTGGTACCTTCTAGATGTTATCTCATTAATACCTCTCAAATTGTCAAGTTCATCAAAAAAACTGGGAAAATCTGAGAAACTGTCAGAGCCAAGAAAAAAACTAAGAATATCTGAATAGTAAATCCAATGTGGAATGCTGTATAGGATTCTGGAACAGAGAGAGGACATTAAGTAAAAGTTAAGGAAATATGAATAAAGTATGGGTTTCATTTCATCAGAATGTGTCAAAATTGGTCATTGTGAAAAATGTGTTATGTTAAAGTAACATGTTAAAACTAAGAAAAACTAGATCTACTGCATATGAGAACTCCTTGTACTATCTTCACAACTTTGCAGTAAATTTAAGAGTATTCAAAAAAACCTTAAAAATTAAATGTGGGGTTCAATTTTATATGATGGAGTTAAAAATAAGTTTGCTTCATGTAGAGTGAAAACACTGGGCTTACTACTCAGCTTGCATGGGTTTCTACATATTCTGCAAATCCCTTTCAGTGGCCTGAAGTCTCTTCCATGTTACACTGAAGCTTCACAAAACTATTAAGAATCCACTGACACAAAGAATAGGATTATTCTTGAGATTCATGAAATGAGTCCAATAAATTCTAGTAGGAACAAAGTGATGAATTTTAGCACTTGTTTTTATTTCCTCCATGCACTAGCACATACACTAACACTGTCCTGATCCAGAGAAGTAGCCTCATAATTAGGAGCCAGCATTGCTAATTTGTGTAATGGGCACTACATTACGTGCTTGTGCACAGAAAAAGGAGAGAGTGGTAAGTGGAAAGATAGAAGTAGGATATTATTTCTTTGAATTCCATCACTTTATAGGTGGTTAATATTTTCCTTATTTGTTCTAAGAAACTGTGTAGATAAGATATATGATTCTCTCATTCCCCAAAATAATAAAACCATATACACTGGTTCTATCATTTAGAGGAACATAAGTCAAATATAGCACTGGAAGCATCTATATTGGAGCACTCTATCTTTTAAGATGTTACAAATAGTTCTTGTATCTTTATTTTAGGTGCAAGGATTATTTTTCGCTCTGTAACATATACCATACCATTAAAGATGCATATTTCTCTTTTAGGGAGGATGACAGGATGGTGTTTTGGTAGTTAGGGAGAAAAAAAAAAAAAACTTGAATTGGATATTTTCTAAATCCAGTGTGGGCTGGCTTTATAACAGTACACCAACAAATAGTATCTATGAAAAGAATTTGGTTTGCTGACAAAACAGAAGCGTGATATAACATTAGCAAAGGGATTTGGGGATCATTATTGGTTTTGATAATTTTGCAAGCTGATAGAGAGCTGCAGAAAGCTGTGGTCTGCATTTTGATATGATATTTTGCCATTCCATCTAGGAATAAACTCAATCTTTTCTGACTGCTTTAGCACTGATATGTTCATTTAAATTTAAGATGTTCTCAAATTGAACAAACATCTAAACAGCAGTAAAATTCAACCATAAAAAATGAATTCCCTGACTGACATAAATGAAACTACTCTGACATCTGAAGGGAACATATGTCCTTAGATCATTGATGACTTTCACTTCAAAATGCGGATTTTTCAGTACCATGTTTAATCTACCTCTAATGACATTTTCATCTACATGGTGTTTCCATAGCTTTATCCTCTATGTTAGGTTAGTTCCCTTCCTTTTTCTTTAGTAAAATGGATCATCAAAAGACCAACTCAAAAAGAAATAAAAAGAAAAACACTTGAATCTCATATTTTTATGGATTTTAAAAACAAGCTTAGACTTTGATCATTTTTCATTTGATCAAAGAGCATTTGGTACCCTTTGAAGGGAACTGTATTATTATAGTATCCATCAGATTTCATTCACAACTTCATTATAAGAATAAAAGAAAAAAATCTTTTATTGTATGTTGAGTGTGTTTATAAGAAGCAAGCACAGATGTATATACATATATAAATTCAATTTAAAATATCTAATCACTGTTCTTGGGTAAACAGATGACATTTATTATAGAAAAAGTAATTGAAATAAGTAATTTAATTAAAAATTAAAGAAGCTTAGTAGCATCCAATATTCCATGAGTATTTTTATTTATTTTTTTAAAGATTTTATTTATTTATTTGACAGAGATCACAAGTAGGCAGAGAGGCAGGCAGAGAGAGTGAGAGGTTAGCAGGCTCCCTGCTGAGCAGAGAGCCCGATGCGGAGCTCGATCCCAGGACCCGAGACCATGACCCGAGCGGACGGCAGCGGCTTAACCCACTGAGCCACCCAGGTGCCCCATCCATGAGTATTTTTAATCAGTTCATGTCTCTTACTATATAAGTGATAAACAATAATATCTTTTGACAATGATTTATCATAGTATTTGTCTTAAGGAATCAACTGTGTAACAAATGTGTTAAATCTAACAGTGACATTTTTTAAAACATTAAACTCAGGCATTGATTCCTTTTTCTTTTTTTAAAAGATCTTATTTACTTATTTGACAGAGAGAATGAGAGCACAAGCAGGAGGAATGGCAGAGGGAGAGGGAGAAGCAGGTTCTCCATTGAGCAGGGAGCCGGATGTGGGGCTTGATCCCAGAACCCTGAAATCATGATCTGATAGACACTGATTCTTAAGACAGATTGTTAAATATAAATCTGCTTGAGTTCCAGAGCACTCCCTATAAAGTTAGGTACATTAGAAAGATATAATAGATAGTTTAATATCCAAAGACATCTAACAATATAAAACAGTTATATTTCAAATGTTTTGTCACCTGTGTAAACAATTTAACATTGTAGCTGACAACTCCATGGAGATTTTTATTATTTAATCTAGTATTTAATTATTTCTTATACTGTGATAAAAGTCATGAAGTGCGTATACACACTCACACAAGTACAAGATGAGGTCTTAAAGCTTACAATCTAAGGCAGAATGTGTTTTATTTCTATATTGTGTCTAGGACATATGTACAATATGGAATATCTCAGTTAAAAAAGTAAAATAGAAAATCTGAGAGCTTTGTTTATATAAATTCATAAACTCATCTCAATTGAAACACTTAGATGGTTGTGGTCTTATTGAAATATTCTAAGCCATTTATTGAGAAGAGTTTAGATATTAGAGACAGAATCTACTAGCCATTGGATTACCAGTGATTTGACTCAGTAAATAATATTGTTGGGATTATTTTGCTTCAGGGTATAATTTTTCTTTATTGTTTTATTTCTTAGAAAGAAAAAAAATGATTTTTAAGGATTTAAGTAATTTTTTTCCAGATGCTGGTAAAAACCCATAGTTGTCCTTTTCCTTCCTTTGTCTCAAGATCTATTTAGATATTGATAATTCAGAATGAATTTGATAATACCTGGAAAGTAAAATATTATCTTTTTGCTCTGCTCATTTAATTTGAATAATTAAACAAATGTGGTATATTCAAAGAATGTTGTATTATTTGACAATGAAAAAGATTAAAGTATTGGTACATGTTACAACATGGATTAATTTAAAGAATATTATACTAACTAAAAAACCCACAAAGGAGCATATACTTTATAATTTCATTTAATCATATTCTGCACATGAATTGTGCAGAATAGGCTAATCTATAGACTTACTCGAAGCTGGTGGTGGGAGGGCAGGAGGATAGGGGAGATAATTAGGAATGAATGCTAACATCTTAGAGAATTCTTTCTGAGTTGGTAATGTTCTGAAATTAGACTATGTGGTTACACAATATTTTATAGTTGCCCTGTGGATCTTGAGATCAGTCTACTACCAAAAATTAGTTTGCATATGGAGACCTATGATGTTACACACACCAGAAGATTATAAAAATATTTATTACATTACAGACTCTCTAGGGAGAGCAGAGCTGATGCAAGCCTGTTCAGGTGACAAAGTGGAGAGAGACAAGTGGTTCCAGCTTTTATTGTATTGAGGCAGTGGGTCCAGAGGGAGGGGTTCTTGCTCATGGAGTAAGTTTTCCATGGCTTGAACTTTGAACTAGTGTCAAGGGAGGGTGGATAAGGGCTTTCCCATTGCCTTGACCATTTGTAGGATGAGAAGGGGTGGGAGAGTGATGAAAAGGATAGTGTTTGAAAGCTTTTAGGTGAAACATCTAAAATTGAGTCTTTCTCTTTATTACAAACAATTCTGTAAATATAAAAATAATAGAGTTTACATTTTAAATGGGTAAATTTTATGGTATGTATATTTCAACAAAGCTATTTAAATAAAAAACTCATAGATACAACATTTTGCCTAAGGTATGGAACAAGTAGAAATCTCATATATTGCTGATGGGAATATAAAATAATAAAACCATTTTGTAAGAGTGTTGGAAAGCTTCTTGTAACTTTAAACATCAACTTACTATTTGAGCAAAAACATCACCTCTTAGGTATTTTATTCCAAGAGGTATAAAAAGATACTTCAATTAAAGATTTAAAAAAGGTTATTCATAAGATCTTTACTTGTAATAAACCAAAACTTTAAGCAATCGATCAACAAGATGAAGCAGTATTAGAGGCAAGATGGCAGAGAGTAGTGGACTGAAATGATGTCAGGTAGCAGGAGTTCAGCTAGATAGTTATCAAACCATTCCAAACACCTACAAACTCAACAGGAGATCAAAGATAAGAAGAGCAGCAATTCTAGGAACAGAAAATCAACCACTTTCTGAAAGGTAGGACATGCAGAGAAGTGAATCCAAAGCGATGGGAAGATAGACCATGGGGGGAGGGGCTGGCTCCTGGAAGTGGCAGAGCAATGGAGCAGAAAATCAGAACTTTTAGAAGTCTGCTCTACTGAGGGACATCTCTCCAGAGGCTAAGTGGGGATGGAACCCTCTCAGGGGCATGTGGTCTCAGGATCTGCAGGGTCACTGAAAGACTGGGGATTTCTGAGTGTGGCAGAGCTGCCAGGTATCAGAGCTGCCAGATGTCAGAGCAGGGAAGCCAACTACAGAGATAGAGACAAGGAGTGAGTTCTCATTCTGGGTTACCTTAAACTGTGATCTGCAGCACAGCCAGGCCACTGCTCTTTGAGTAGGGACCCCACAATTGGCAATCTAGGGAGATTCACCTTCCTCCTGTGGAAGAGCAGTGTGGCAGGAATCTGCTGGGTTTGGAGACTCCAAACGGGGCTATGTGCCAGAGACAGAAACACTCTGTCATAGGCCGGGTTAGTCTAGAGTGTGGCCAGAGACCAGGGAGGTGGAAGTGATTGACCCCTTTTTCTCTGAGGGCACACTGAGGAGTTAGGCTCCAAGCTCTTGGTTCCTCTGGGCCAGAGGAACCATTTTCTTTCCTGTCCTTCAGAGCTCTACTGAAATGTTCAGGGAATAAAAACTCCGAAGAGCAAATCCGAGCAGATTTCTTAGCCTTGCCCCTGGCAAGGGTGGGGCAATTCCACCCCAGGCAAAGACATTTGAGAATTACTACAACAGGTCCCTCCTCAAGAAGATCAGCAAGAACATCCAGCCAAGAACAAGCTCACGGATCAAGGAGAACAGTAGCAATCCATAGCTAGGGGAAAGCAATGAATGGAATTCATGGCTTTCTCCCCATGATCCTTTGGTCTTACAAAGTGAAAGTAAATTTTTGCTTGATTTTATTTTTTTCTTACTCTAATTTTTTAAACTTTTCCTCTTTCAATGTTTTTTAACTTGTTTATCTTAACAATAACGTTCTAAAAAATTTTTAAAACTTAATTACTATAGTCATATTTTATCCTTCATTATATTTAACCTTATTTTTTGTATACATATAGGTTTTATTTTTAATTTTAGGATATAATTTCTTCTAATAGATCAAAACATACCCTAAATCTAGCAAAGAGCTTTGTTCTAGTCTCCAGCCATATAAAATGTAATATATATATAAATTATATTAAATATATATAATATATATAATATTAAGTATATTAAATATATATATATATATATAATAAATTTATATATATGTAAAAATTTCTTTTTACTCCCTTTCTTCCCCTACCCTACCCCACATTAGGGGCCTCTTCTGATTTGGTTAGTATACATTTTTCTAGGGTCTTTGCCACCCTTTTAGCATTTTATGCTCTTGTGCATATATTCTTATCTGGATAAAAGGACAAGGCAGAAAAGCTCACAACAAGAAAAAGAACAAGAGTCAGTACCAAAGACTAGGGTTGTAATAATCAATATGGACATTGGTAATATGTCAGATTTAGAGTTCAGAATAATGATTCTTAAGATGCTAGTTGGGCTTGAAAAACGCACGGAAGATATTAGAGAAACACTCTGGAGAAATAAAATCCCTTTCTGGAGAAATAAAAGAACTAAAATATAACCAAGCTAAAATAAAAAATGTACTAATGAGGTGCAATTAAAAATTGGAGGATTTTACTGCTTGGATAAATAGGCAGAAGAGAGAACTAATGATATAGAATACCAAATGATGGGGAATAAAGAAGCTGAGTAAAATAGAGACAAACAACTACTGGACCACGAAGGGAGAACTCAAGAGAGAAGTGATAACATAAGAGAAACAATATTAGAATAAATGGATTCCAGAAGAAGAAAGAGAGAGAGCGGCAGAAGGTATACTGGAGTGAATTATAGTAGAGAATTTCCCTAATATGGCAAAAGGAACAAACATAAAAATCCAGGAGGCACAGAGAAGAACCCCCCTCAAAATCAATAAAAATAGTGCACACCCTCTCATCTAATAGTAAAACTTATAAGTCTTTGTGACAAAGAGAAAATCCTGAAAGCAGCTCTGGACAAGAAATCTGTAACATACAATGGTAGAACTATTAGACTGACAGCAGACTTATCCTAAGAGACCTGGCAGGCCAGGAAGACTGGCATGATATATTCAGAGCACTAAATGAGAAAAACATGCAGCCAAGAATACTGTATTCAGCTAGGCTATCGTTGAAAATAGAAGAGATAAAAAGCTTCCAGGACAAACAAAAACTAAAAGTATTTGTAAACATCACACCAGTCCTAACAGGAAATAATGAAAGGGGTCCTCTAATCAAAGAGAGAGCCTAAAAGTAGTAGATCAGAAAGGAACAGAGACAATATATAGTAACAGTCAACTTACAGGCAGTACAATGGCACTAAATTCATATCTTTCAATAGTTACCCTGAATGTAAATGAACTAAATGCCCCAATCAAAAGACACAGGGTATCAGAATGGATAAAAAAACAAGCCCATCAATATGCTGTGTACAAGAAACTCATTTTAGACCAAAGGATGCCTCCAGATTTAAAGTGTGGGGGTGGAAAACAATTTACCATGCTAATGGACATTAAAAAAAAAAAAATCTGGGGTGGTAATCCTTATATCAGATCAATTAGATTTTCAGCCAAAGACTATAATAAGAGATGAAGAAGGACACTCTATCATACTCAAAGGGTCTGTCCAACAAGAAGATCTAACAATTTTAAATATCTATGCCCCTAACATGGGAGCTGCCAATCATATAAACCAATTAATAACAAAATTAAAGAAACACACTGACAATAATACAATAATAGTAGGGGACTTTAACACCCCCCTCATTAAAATGGAGAGATCATCCAAGAGATCATCCAAGAAGGAAAAGGCCTTACATGACACACTGGACCAGATGGACATTACAGATCTATTCAGAACATTCCATCCCAAAGCAACAGAATGCACATTCTTCCCTAGTGCACATGAAACATTCGCCAGAATAGATCACATCCTGGGTCATAAATCAGGTCTCAATGAGTACCAAAAGATTGGGATCATTCCCTGAATATTTTCATACCACAATGCTCTGAAGCTACAACTCTATCACAAGAAGAAATTTGGAAAGAACTAAAACACATGGAGGCTAAAGAGCATCCTACTAAGGAATGAATGTGTCAACCTGGAAATTAAAGAAGGATTGAAAAAATTCATGGAAACAAATGATAATGAAAACACAACTGTTCGGGGGTGCCTGGGTGGTTCAGTTGGCTGAGGCCTCTGCTTTCGGCTCAGGTTATGATCCCAGGGTCCTGTGATCGAGTCCCACACTGGGCTGGCTCTCTGCTCAGCAGGGAGCCTGTTTCCTCCTCTCTCTCTGCCTGCCTCTCTACCTACTAGTGATTTCTGTCTGTCAAAAAAATAAAAATAAAATATTTTAGAAAGAAAGAAAGAAAGAAAGAAAGAAAGAAAGAAAGGAAACACAACTGTTCAAAATCTGTGGGACACAGCAAAGGTGGTCCTGAGGAGAAAGTATATAGCCCTACAAGCCTTTCTCAAAAAACAAGAAAGCTCTCAAATATACGACCTAACCCTACACCTAAAGGAGCTGGAGAAAGAACAACAAAGAAAGCCTAAACCCAACAGGAGAGAGAAATCATAAAGATCAGAGCAGAAATCAATGAAATAGAAACCAAGAGAAGAATAGAACAAATCAGTGAAACTAAGAGCTGGTTCTTTCAAAGAATTTCAAAGAGTTATCAAAAAGAAAAGAGAAAAGACCCAAATAAAAAATAAAATCATGAATAAAAGAGGAGAGATCACAACTAACACCAATGAAATACAAACAATTATAAGAACATATTATGCGCACCTATACACCAGCAAATTTGACGATATAGAAGAAATGGATGCATTCCTAGAGACAAATAAACTACCAAAACTCAACCAGGAAGACATAAAACACCTGAACAGACCTATAACCAGTAAGGATATTGAAGCAGTCATCAAAAATCTCCCAACAAACAAGAGCCCAGGGCCAGATGACTTCCCAGAAGAATTCTACCGAACATTTAAAGAAGAATTAATACCTATTCTCCTGAAACTATTCCAAAAAATAGAAATGGAAGGAAAACTTCCAAACTCATTTGATGAGGCCAGCATTACTCTGATCTGAAAACCAAAGACCCCATCAAAAAGGAGAATTACAGATCAGTATCTTTGATGAACACAGATGCAAAAATTCTCACCAAAATTCTAGCTAAATAGGATCCAACAGTACATTACAAAGATTATTCACCATGACCAAGTGGGATTTATTCCTGGACTGCAAGGTTGGTTCAACATCCTCAAATCAATCAGTGTGATGCAATTCATTAATAAAAGAAAAAACAAGAGCCATATGACACTCTCAATAGATGCTGAAAAAGCATTTGACAAAGTACAGCATCCTTTCTTGATCAAAACTCTTCAAAGTGTAGGGATAGAGGGAACATACCTCAATATCATCGAAGTCATCTATGAAAAACCCACAGCAAATATCATTTTCAAAGGAGAAAAACTGAGAGATTTTCTGCTAAAGTCAGGAACACAGCAGGGATGTCCATTATCACCACTGCTATTCAGCATAGTACTAGAAGTCCTAACCTCAGCAATCAGACAACAAAAAGAAATTAGAGACATCCAAATTGGCAAAGAAGAAGTCAAATCTTCACTCTTTGCAGATAATATGATATTTTATATGGAAAACCCAGAAGACTCCTCTCCAAATCTGCTAGAACTTGTACAGGAATTCAGTAAAGTGTCAGGATATAAAATCAATGCACAGAAATCAGTTGCATTTCTATACACCAATAACAAGAGAGAAGAAATAGAAATTAAGGAGTTGGTCCCATTTACAATTGCACTAAAAACCATAAATACCTAGGAATAAACCTAACCAAAGACTCAAGGAACCTATACTCAGAAAACTATAAAGTGCTCATGAAAGAAATTGAGGAAGACACCAAGAAATGGAAAAACATTCCATGCTCAGGGATTGGAAGAAAAAATATTATGAAAATGTTTATGATACTCAAAGCAATCTACATGTTTAATGCAATCCCTATCAAAATATCATTAAATTTTTTCAAAGAAATGGAATAAATAATCCTAAAATTTATGTGGAACCAGAAGGACCTGGAATAGCCAGAGGAATGTTGAAAAAGAAAGCTAACATTGGTGGTATCACATTCCAAGCTTCAAGCTCTATTACAAAGCTGTCATCATCAATACAGTATGGTACTGGCACAAAAACAGATACATAGATCAATAAAACAGAATAGAGAGCCCAGAAATACACCCTCAACTCCATGGCCAACTATCTTGACAAAGCAAGAAAGAATGTCCAGTGGAAAAAAGACAGTCTCTTTAACAAATGGTGTTTGGAAAATTGGACAGGCACCTGCAGAAAAATGCAACTGGACCATTTCCTTACACCACACACAAAAATAGACTCAAAATGGGTGAAAGACCTCAATGTGTGAAAAGAATCCATCAAACTCCTTGAAAAGAACACTGACAGCCACCTCTTTGTCCTCAGCCACAGCAACTTCTTCCTAGAAATATCACCTAAGGCAAGGGAAGCAAGGGCAAAATGAACTATTGGGACTTCATCAATATCAAAAGCTTTTGTACAGCAAACAGTTAACAAAACCAGAAGACAACCGACAGAATGGGAGAAGATATTTGCAAATGACGTATCTGATAAAGGGTTAGTATCCAAAATCTAAAAGAATTTATCATACTCAACACCCAAAAAACAAATAATGCAATCAAGAAATGGACAAAGGACATCAACAGACATTTTTGCAAAGAAGACATCCAGATGGCCAACAGACACATGATAAAGTACTCCACATCACTCAGCATCAAGGAAATACAAATCAAAATCATAATGAGATACCACCTCATCAGTCAGAATGGCTAAAATTAACAAGTCAGGAAATGACAGATGCTGACAAGCATGTGGAGAAAGAGGAACCCTCCTGCACTGTTGGTGGGAATGCAAGCTGTTGCAGCCACTCTGGAAAACAGTATGGAAGTTCCTCAAAAAGTTCAAAATAGAGCTACACTATGACCCAGCAATTGCACACTGGGTAGTGTAGTGATCTGAAGAGGCAGGTGCGCCCAAATATTTATAGGAGCATGTCCACAATAGCCAAACTATGGAAAGAACCTAGATGTCCATCAACAGATGTATGGATAAAGAAGAAGTGGTATGGAATACTATGCAACCATCAAAATAAATGAAATCTTGCCATTTGCAACAACATGGATGGAACTAGAAGGTATTATGCTGAGCGAAATAAATCAATCAGAGAAAGAAAATTATCATATGGCCTCTCTGATATGAAGAATTTGAGAGGCAAAGTGGAGGGTTTGGGTTTTACAGAAGGAAAAAAATGAAATAAGATGGGATTGGGAGGGAGACAAACCATAAGAGACTCTTAATCTCACAAAACAAACTGAGGGTTGCTGGGGGGAGGGAGGGTTGTTGGGTTATAGAAATTGGAGAGGTTATGTGATATGGTGGATGATGTGAAGTGTGTAAGCCTGATGATTCACAGATCTGTGCCCCTGGGACAAATAATACATTATATGTTGATAAAATAATTAAAAAATCCATCAACAAGGAATAGATACATAAATTGTGGTATATGCACAGAATAGAATAAAATACTGCAACATGCAGCAATGTAGATGAATCTCATAGATATCATGCTGTGTGAAAGGAGGTAGACACAAGTTATATGACTCAATTTTAATTACATTCTTGAACTGGAAAAACTGATTCATTGTGAAAATAATTTAAAAAAATGGTTTTATGTGCTGGGAGAGATGAAGCACAATGGCCAGCAATTTAGGGGCACAAGAGAAAATTCTCAGATGATAGAAATGCTCTGTAGCTATCTAGGGCTTTAGGTTAAATAATTGTATTAATTTGTCAAGTTAAAAGAGTTTAGATGTATGAAGTTCAATGCCCATTTTCTTGACCTCAAAACCAAACCAAAACAAAACAAAAAGAACTAAAGAAATAGTAATAAGTAGGAGAGCTTGGAATTGGGTAGGTGTTGATGAATAAGTAATATTGTATTATTGAAGCTAGGAGATGTGTACATGAGGTTTATTACACTACTTGGTTTGTTTTATCTGTACTTGACAATTCCCATAACCAAAACAAATTTTTTGAAGAGTTTCATGGGCAAGGATATTGCCATAACAATGCCTGAGAGAACCTGAAGTTCTCTACAAAGGATATTGATTGATAGACCAGTTCTCTTTTACTGAGAATGTATAACCCAGTTCAGTGAATTAGAGGCTTTATTGTTGTGATAGAAACCTACAAACAAGTTTTAAGCATCCAAAGAAAAGAACTGATTCAGATAATACACACAAAATGTAATTATATATATGTATATATATGTACATGTATATATACATATATAATATACATATATACATGTACATATACATATATATACATGTACATACATATATATGTATATTATATATGTATATATACATGTACATATATACAATGAAATTATATATATGTATATATACATATATTATATATGTATATAATATATATGTATATATGTGTGTATATATATATACATATATACATATATATATAATTACATGAAAAGAGGTAAAGCATTCTTTCAAACAGTGTACTGCCATGGGATGTCCTAGTTTGTGCCTCTACATACCTTTGTACATTTATTTAAAGATTTTTTTTCCAATTTATTCATTTTCAGAAAAACATTGTTCATTATTTTTTCACCACACCCAGTGCTCCATGCAAGCAGTGCCCTCTATAATACCCACCACCTGGTACCCCTACCTCCCACCCCCCCACCACTTCAAACCCCTCAGACTGTTTTTCAGAGTCCATAGTCTCTCATGGTTCACCTCCCCTTCCAATTTACCCAAATTCCCTACTCCTCTCTAACACCCCTTGTCCTCCATGCTATTTGTTATACTCCACAAATAAGTGAAACCATATGATAATTGACTCTCTCTGCTTGACTTATTTCACTCAGCATAATCTCTTCCAGTCCCGTCCATGTTGCTACAAAAGTTGGGTATTCATCCTTTCTGATGGAGGCATAATACTCCATAGTGTATATGGACCACATCTTCCTTATCCATTCATCCATTGAAGGGCACCTTGGTTCTTTACATAGTTTGGCGACTGTGGCCATTGCTGCTATAAACATTGGGGTACAGATGGCCCTTCTTTTCACGACATCTGTGTCTTTGGGGTAAATACCCAGGAGTGCAATTGCAGGGTCATAGGGAAGCTCTATTTTTAATTTCTTGAGGAATCTCCACACTGTTCTCCAAAGAGGCTGCACCAACTTGCATTCCCACCAACAGTGTAAGAGGGTTCCCCTTTCTCCACATCCTCTCCAACACATGTTGTTTCCTGTTTTGTTAATTTTGGCCATTCTAACTGGTGTAAGGTGATATCTGAATGTGGTTTTAATTTGAATATCCCTGAGGGCTAATGATGATGAGCATTTTTTCATGTGTCTGATAGCCATTTGTATGTCTTGATTGGAGAAGTGTCTGTTCATATCTTCTGCCCATTTTTTGATGCGTTTGTCTGTTTCGTGTGTGTTGAGTTTGAGGAGTTCATTATAGATCCTGGATATCAACCTTTTGTCTGTACTGTCATTTGCAAATATCTTCTCCCATTCCGTGGGTTGCCTCTTTGTTTTTTTGACTGTTTCCTTTGCTGTGCAGAAGCTTTGGATTTTGATGAAGTCCCAGAAGTTTATTTTCGCTTTTGTTTCCTTTGCCTTTGGAGACGTATCTTGAAAGAAGTTGCTGTGGCTGATATCAAAGAGATTACTGCCTATGTTCTCCTCTAAGATTCTGATGGATTCCTGTCTCACGTTGAGGTCTTTTATCCATTTTGAGTTGATCTTTGTGTATGGTGTAAGAGAATAGTCGAGTTTCATTCTTCTACATATAGCTGTCCAGTTTTCCCAGCACCATTTAATGAAGAGACTGTCTTTTTTCCACTGTATATTTTTTCCTGTTTTGTCGAAGATTAATTGACCATAGAGTTGAGGGTCCATATCTGGGCTCTCTACTCTGTTCCACTGGTCTATGTGTCTGTTTTTATGCCAGTACCATGCTGTCTTGGTGATCACAGCTTTGTAATAAAGCTTGAAATCAGGTAAGGTGATGCCGCCAGCTGTATTTTTGTTTTTCAACATTTCCTTAGCGATTCGGCGTCTCTTCTGATTCCATACAAATTTTAGGATTATTTGCTCCAGCTCTTTGAAGAATGCCGGTGGAATTTTGATCGGAATGGCATTAAAAGTATAGATTGCTCTAGGCAGTATAGACATTTTAACAATATTAATTCTTCCGATCCAAGAGCATGGAATGGTCTTCCATCTATTTGTGTCTTCTTCAATTTCTTTCATGAGTGTTCTGTAGTTCCTCAAGTACAGATCCTTTACCTCTTTAGTTAGGTTTATTCCCAGGTATCTTATGGTTCTTGGTGCTATAGTAAATGGAATCGATTCTCTAATTTCCCTTTCTGTATTTTCATTGTTAGTGTATAAGAAAGCCACTGATTTCTGCACATTGACTTTGTATCCTGCCACGTTGCTGAATTGCTGTGTGAGTTCTAGTAGTTTGGGGGTGGAGTCTTTTGGGTTTTCCATATAAAGAATCATGTCATCTGCAAAGAGAGAGAGTTTGACTTCTTCATTACCAATTTGGATACCTTTTATTTCTCTTTGTTGTCTGATGGCCGTTGCTAGGACTTCTAATACTATGTTGAACAAGAGTGGTGAAAGTGGGCATCCTTGCATTGTTCCTGATCTCAATGGGAAGGCTGCAAGCTTTTTCCCGTTGAGGATGATATTTGCTGTGGGTCTTTCATAGATAGATTTGATGAGGTTCAGGAATGTTCCCTCTATCCCTATAATTTGAAGCATTTTAATCAGGAACGGATGTTGGATTTTGTCAAATGCTTTTTCTGCATCAATTGAGAGGACCATGTGGTTCTTCTCTCTTCTCATATTAATTTGTTGTATCACATTGATTGATTTGCGAATGTTGAACCATCCTTGTAGCCCAGGGATGAATCCCACCTGATCATGGTGGATAATCTTTTTAATGTGCTGTTGGATCCTGTTGGCTAGGATCTTGTTGAGAATCTTAGCATCCATATTCATCAGTGATATTGGTCTGAAATTCTCCTTTTTGGTATGGTCCTTGCCTGGTTTGGGGATCAGGGTAATGCTGGCTTCATAGAAAGAGTCTGGAAGTTTTCCTTCTGCTTCAATTTTTTGAAACAGCTTCAGGAGAATAGGTGTTATTTCTTCTTTGAAGGTTTGGTAGAATTCCCCAGGGAATCCGTCAGGTCCTGGGCTCCTGTTTTTTGGGAGGTTTTTGATCACTGATTCAATCTCGTTATTAGATATCGGTCTATTCAGGTTGTCGATTTCTTCCTGGCTCAATGTTGGTAGTTTATATTTTTCCAGGAATGCATCCATTTCATCTAGGTTGCTAAGCTTATTGGCATATAACTGTTCGTAATAACTTCTGATGATTGTTTCTACTTCCTTGGTGTTAGTTGTGATCTCTCCCTTTTCATTCATAATTTTATGAATTTGGGCTTTCTCTCTTTTCTTTTGGATTAGTGTAGCCAGTGGCTTATCGATCTTATTGATTCTTTCAAAAAACCAGCTTCTAGTTTCATTGATATGTTCTACTGTATCTCTGGTTTCTCCTTCATTGATCTCAGCTCTACTCTTGATGATTTCCCTTCTTATGTGTGGAGTTGGTTTGATTTGATGTTGATCCTCCAGTTCTTTAAGGTGTAGAGACAGCTGGTGTGTTCTGGATTTTTCAATTTTTTTGAGCAAGGCTTGGATGGCTATATATTTTCCCCTTAGGACTGCCTTTGCTGTATCCCATAGGTTTTGGACCGAAGTGTCTTCATTCTCATTGGTTTCCATGAATTGTTTCAGTTCTTCTTTGATCTCCTGGTTGATCCAAGCATTCTTAAGCAAGGTGGTCTTTAGCTTCCAGGTGTTTGAGTTCCTTCGGAACTTTTCCTTGTGATTGAGCTCCAGTTTCAAAGCATTGTGATCTGAGAATATGCAGGGAATTATCTCAGTCTTTTGGTATCGGTTGAGTCCTGATTTGTGACCCAGTATGTGGTCTATTCTGGAGAAGGTTCCGTGTGCACTTGAGAAGAATGAGTATTCTATTGTTTTAGGGTGGAATGTTCTGTATATATCTATGAGGTCCATCTGGTCCAATGTGTCATTCAATGCTCTTGTTTCTTTATTGATTTTCTGTTTCGATGATCTGTCTAATTCTGAAAGAGGCGTGTTAAGATCTCCTACGATTAGTGTAGTCATATCAGTATGACTCTTTATCTTGATTAACAGTTTTCTTAAGTAATTGGCTGCTCCCATATTGGGAGCATAGATATTTACAATTGTTAGATCATCTTGGTGGATAGTCCCTTTAAGGATTATGTAGTGTCCTTCTGTATCTCTGACTACAGTCTTTAGTTTGAAGTCTAATTTATCTAATATGAGAATCGCTACCCCAGCCTTCTTTTGAGTCCCATTGGCATGAAAGATGCTTCTCCACCCCTTCACTTTCAGTCTGCGTGTATCTTTAGGTTCAAAATGGGTCTCTTGTAGACAGCATATGGATGGGTCCTGTCGTTTTATCCAATCTGCAACCCTGTGCCGTTTTATGGGTGCATTTAGGCCATTCACATTGAGAGTGATTATTGATAGATACGTTTTTATTGACATCGAGTTACCTTTGAAGTCTTTCTTTCTGTAGACTGTCTCTATATTTCTGTTCAATGCTATTCTTGGGATTTTTCCTCTTTTATAGAACCCCCCTTAATATTTCCTGCAGTGTCGGCTTGGTGGTTGCATAGTCTTTTAAGCCTTGCCGGTCTTGGAAACTCTTTATCTCTCCATCCATTTTGAATGTCAGTCTTGCTGGATAAAGTATTCTTGGCTGCATGTTCTTCTCAATTAGTGCCCTGAATATATCTTGCCAGCCTCTTCTGCCTTGCCAGGTCTCTGTGGACAGGTCTGACGTTATTCTGATGGGCTTCCCTCTGTAAGTAAGGAGCCTCTTTGCCCTGGCGGCTTTCAAGAGATTATACCTACAATTATAATTCCTCAATTTGACCATCAGGTTTCGTGATGTTTTTTTGGAGTGTATAATCTTGGGTGGAGACCGTTCAGCCTCTAGTACATGAACGCTGGTTTCATTCGCAAGATTCGGAAAATTTTCATGAAGGACTTGTTCCACGATATCTTCTAGACTTCTTTCTTTCTCCTCCCCTTCAGGGATTCCAATAATTCTGACGTTGCAACGCTTCATGGCATCATTTATTTCCCTGATTCTGCTTTCGTTGGATCTAAGCTTTTTGTTCCAGGCTTCCTCCTGATCCTTTCTCTCTATCTGTTTGTCTTCCAGATCACTAATTCTATCTTCTGTCTCAGTTACCCTAGCTTTGAGAGAGTTTAGATTAGATTGGAACTCATTGAGAGCATTGTGGACCTCCTCCCTGGTAGCTTTAAGCTCCGCCCTAACATTGTGAACATCCTGTCTGGTCGCTTTCAGTTCGGCCCTAATCAATTCTGTTTGGTCATCCATGGCTTTCTCCAACCTAGCTATTGCCTGGATAATTGTTAGCCTGAATTCTCTTTCCGACATATTGTCTATGTTGATAGCCGTTAGCTCTGTTGCAGAAGGTCCATCCTCTGTATTTTTCTTCTGTTGGGCATTCCTCCTCCTAGTCATTTTGGTGGGAGAAGACTGAACAGATGTAGCTGGATGTATCAACTCTGGTGCAGTCAAAGTGCACCCTGGAACACTTCTGAGCAATCAGGATTCCCCACCCAAACGAGAGACAAAAGAAAAGAAAAAGGAAAAGAAGAAAAAGAAAAAGAAAAAAAAGAGAGAGAGAGAGAGAGACAGGAAAGAAAGGGAAGATGAAAGAGAAGGTTCAGCCCAGATGGGCCCCAGGTAAGATTTATGAAGTAGACAAACAAAAAGAGATAAAAAGACTGATACAATTATATGGCAAGAGAAAGAAAAAATATATATATATATGTAAATAAAGAAAGAACCTCGTCAAAAAGAACCACAAGTGTAAAATTTATATGCTATCAGGACAAACTCAAAAAACACAGAAACACTGGTGGAAGAAGATGGGAGAGTTCTTATAAATTCTCAGTGTGTGCGAGGAAGGTTGTTTTGATTGTTCCTGGATGTATCTTGATATCTTTGTTAAAGGACTCAACTTTCCTAAGATAAAGGGGATTAAAAATTGGTTTACCTATAGGGGTAGTATTGATTGGGGAAAGGGGATTACTTTGAAGTTAACTCTATATGAATATTAGAGGATAAAAATAAAAAGGAATATACTAGACTAAACTAAACTAAAATTTTTAAAAAAAGGAATTCATAAAATAAAAATGCAAAAGAAAAACAGGTGTATATATCAAAAAGTTCAGGTTAGAAAGGTATTATGGAATTTGATGTACTGTACAGCTCGCTGTGATGGTAAATAGGTTAAAAAATTACCTATGTGTAAAATATATATATATATATATATATATATATATGAATGAACCGGAATAGTGGAAACGAGTGAATACAAGTTTTCCTATGAAGTAGTGGTGGTTCTCTTGTAGTCCTTTTTTTTTTTTTTTCTTTCTTGGTTGGTTTTCTGGGGGAGGGGCCTGCCACGTGGGTTGTCAGTCAATGATGTTTCCTGAGTTGAGTCCCCCCGCCCCCCTCAAGGGGGTGGGCTCTGGGGAAACTGGTTTATTTCAGGCTTTTGTTCTCTGGCGGTTTTTTTGCTTGTTCACTTTTTTCCCTCTCATCTTGACCGCCTTTGATGGTTTTTGTAGTATTAGAAGAAATCAAACCGCACCCTGATCTCCGTCTCAGAGAGAAGCCTCAGTCTGGGTGCAGAAGCTGAATAAATTCCCCCTTGGCCGCTGGCAGAGCAGGTTCCAAGTTGCAGACCCTGGGGGCGCAGGATCTTTGGCTCGTCCCCAAAGCCAAGGCAGTGGCGGCTGTCTGGGAGCTCCTGACCGCCAGAGAGGTTCCAAGCAGCGATCGCACACTGAGATTTTGCCGCCGGCCCGGGCTGGGAGTGCCCGGATTGCGCGCACCTCTTTTCAGAGGCGGCTGTGGGTCGGGCGCGCGTCTGGGGCACTGAGAACGGGGCGCGGGTCTGTAAGCCGCAGGCTGGGCTTTTGCGCGCCTCTGTCCGGGGAAGAGTTTCGCGCACACGCCGCTTAGGCTTTGAAACAATGGCGCGGGTCAAGGAGCGTCCGCCGGGCCTCAGTAACCCAGGGGAGCTCGAGCGACGTGCGCGCGTATCTCAAGCTTTGTGGTAGGGCAAGCGTGTGTTCTGCAGACCGGCACAGCTTCCATCCCCTCACAGGAGCCGGAACCCACACGCTCTGGGGCGCGCTGGCGGCTTAGGGACCAGGAGCTGGTTTCACAGCCGCTCTCTCTCTGCCTCTGCGCCGGGGAGGCCATCTGGGACCGGGGACTTAAGCCCCGGTCCCTAGCCGCCCCGATTCCCACAATTTCCCCCCACGATCCTTTGCTCTTTTGGAGTGCTTTCAACCAGTCTCCAAGTTAATGCTGGTCCCCAGACGCAGGGCACTCTCACTCGTATTGGGGTATTACTCTCCCACCGGTGGGCTCTGGTGGCTCCCTCCCCCTTTTGTTTATCTTCCGATATCAGTCCGCCGTTCCCATTCCGCTTTATCTGCTCACTGGCGTCTTCTGCCCCTGTAGAGATCCAGACGTGTATAATTCTGATCTCAGGCTGATTTCATGGGTGATCAGAGTTCTTTGGTAGGTAATCAGCTCACTTTGGGGTACCAGCTGAAAAGACGCCTCTTCCTACTACCCCGCCATCTTGTCCCCCCCCTAAAGATTTTTTTTTATTTGAAACAGAAAATATGAGGCAGGAAGTTGGGTGGGCAGAGGGAGAGGGAGAAGCAGATTCCCCACTGAGCAGGAAGTGCTCATTTGGTGCTCAGATCCCAGGACTCCTGGATCATGACATGAGCTGAAGGCAGACACTTAGCAGACTAAACCACTCAGGTGCCCCTCTTCGCACATTTTTAAAGAATCTATTTAATACCATGTGTTGTTTCTTGCATAAAGTTGTGAAATATATAACACTTCAGTTTTTATTTCATAACACTGTATTTATTAATTATAGATTTAAAATATCAACTAGTTTACTCATGCATGTATATTCCAAGTCATGCCTTTAGACATGGGCAAGGTCATGGTATCTGCTTTTGCTCAATTCTTTTTAAAATTATAGTTTAAGAGCATTATTCATGATTATAATATAAACTTGTTGCATACTCAAGGCTTGTTTTGAGTTTTTAATTCTCAGTTCAATTTTATACTAAAACGTATTCTCTGTTTTCTTTCCATGTTAGAAGGTAAATGACCACAGTTGATAAGTCAATTTTGCCTCATGGTAAGACACAAAGGTATTGCTTCAGAAATTTGCCTTTCATAATTTCTGATGTTTAATATTTAAGAATTCATATATTTATTTAGAAATCACATAAATATGTCTTTGACAATAGTATATATATGTATATATATATACACACATATGTATTCTATAGTTTAAACCAGTTTTGTGCAACTGCATGTATATTATTTTTTTTCTAATCAGTTTATTTTTGAAGGATCAGTGGTCAGTGAGGAATGTAAAATGAAAAATCTCATTATTTAGAGTTGGACATAATCTTCAGTTCATCCTCAGATAGTTCATTAAAAAAATCAATGAGGGCGCCTGGGTGGCTCAGTGGGTTAAGCCGCTGCCTTCGGCTCAGGTCATGATCTCAGGGTCCTGGGATTGAGTCCCGCATCGGGCTCTCTGCTCAGCAGTGAGCCTGCTTCCTCCTCTCTCTCTCTGCCTGCCTCTCTGCCTACTTGTGATCTCTCTCTGTCAAATAAATAAATAAAATCTTTAAAAAAAAAAAAAAAGACTTTAAAAAAAAATCAATGAAAATTTTCATACCTTTTCCTTATAAGCAGATTGATAAGTTGAATCAAAATAATGCTAGGCCTTAAAGCCATAATACATAGGAGTCAGATAGTATAGTTGAGTCACTAAATTATGACAGAGTTTAATCAACAATATTTGTTCAGAATTCAGAATTACAAATAACAGAAAATAAGAATATATGTTTTAAATATAAAGAGCAAGATGAGAGTGCTAGTTAGGACATACTCCAACTGCAACACAGACATAACTTTATTTAAAAAACAAAAAACAAATCAAAACAACAATAACAAAAAACAATAGCTCCTTATCTTTCCTTCCCCTCCATTCTCACTTTATTCCTATTCTTCACTCTTCACACAGAATTCCTGATTCATAACCTGACAGTTGTCACTGCATACTTATAAATCAGGTTGAATGCTCACATGGCTTTTGGGAAACTACAAGTTTTCCTAACACAATGGCTGCTCCTTTTCAATTTTTTTTTACTGACCTTGCTTCATCACTTTGGCATCTTAGGACTTAGACCACAGATGCTCTCTTCTCCATCTTCATTTTCTAAATTTTGTAGTTTCTATCCATATTTGGCTTTAAATATCATCTGTGTGCTGATGACTCATAAATTAAATCTACCTTTTCCTTGAACTTCAGATATGTATATACATGCCTACTTCATATCACTATTTTGATGTGCCAGAGGTATCTCTAACTTAAGAAATATACCCCAGACATTTTTATATTTCCTACCTCCAAATATGCTTTTCTACATTTTTACCAACCTCAGTTAAGTGATACTGCATCTTTCTAGTTACATAGGATAAGCAATTGGGAGCCATTCAAGATATGTCTTTCTCTTATATCTCACATTCAATCTGTCTACTCTTTTTTTTTTTTCAATCTGTCTACTCTTGATGTCACTTTTAAGATATCCCCTGAGTCTGAAACTTTATTGTTTACTACTCCTCCCTCTATCATCTTGACGCAAGCAACCATTACTTCTTGCTTGGAATACACCAGTAGCTTCCTAATTTACTTTTTTTCCCTAAATTATTCCTTCTATTTCCTTCTATTTCCAGAAATCCATTCCTAGTACAGAAGCAAGAATGAACCTTTAAAATTTTAAGCAAATAATGCCCCATCTGTGCTCAGATCTCTTTAGTGACATCTCATCTCATTCAAGGTAAAAGTCAAAGTCTTTCAAGTCCTATAATGTATGGACCATTATTACTTCTATGACCTCAGTCTCTATTTCCCTCACCATTGTCCACTGAATTGCAACCACACTGAATTCTTTGAAGTTCCATGGGCATGGCAAGAATTTTTTCACCTCCTTTACTTTTACACTTTACCAGAAATGCTATTTTCGGGCGCGTGGGTGGCTCAGTGGGTTAAAGCCTCTGCTTTCGGCTCATGTCATGATCCCAGGGTCCTGGGATCGAGGCCCGCATCGGGCTCTCTGCTCTGCAGGGAGCCTGCTTCCTCCTCTCTCTCTGCCTGCCTCTCCGCCTACTTGTGATCTCTGTCTGTCAAATAAATAAATAAAAATCTTTAAAAAAAAAAAAAAGAAAATTGCAAAAGACA